>NC_085139.1:149038068-149338068 GCF_024139115.2 Armigeres subalbatus
TCCGAATGCTTGACCAATGGAAATATTTTCTGATTAGTAATTCGATTTCATCAATTTAACCAATAGTACACAAACATTTTTGTATTTAGTTTTGCTTTTCTCGTAATTTTCACATTTCTCGGATTTCCACTGATTTTTTTTTTCGATGCATTGAACATGTTGCAAACTTTTCCCCTTGGTCATTTCTATTTGCCTCAATTTCTACAGATTAATTTTGTTTCAAGTTTACTCTTGACGAAAAACGGAGAATGCAACGTATGCATATTTTATTGATACCTCAACTTTCGGAAATATTCATAAACGGTGTAGCATTTCCTGAGGCAAGGGTGTCTCAGAAGACAGAGTTCGTCCAAAATGCTGTCATTTATGAATAGTTCATCAATTATAAGTGTGGTCTACTACGAGAGACAGATTTGGTTTCTACTAAAATAACAATGAAGCTTATCCAGGTGCACATATTGCGAATTTGCAACGTTAGGACTATGTCCATGTTTCCCGACAGGTTACTTTTTCCAAATCAGAAAAATGGTAGGCACGAAAACAATGGTCCTAGTCACGAAAAAAATGATAGTTTTTGTAGATCTGTAATTTATAATTATATTCTTAAGCACGATTTGTAGCCAAAATCAATAACCTTTTCAACCGATCGAAGCGCCGGATGATGAATGTCACGTGCTGTGCTGTCGGTTATGGGTTCTTTTATACCATTTAAGTTGTCAGCTGACCATGGCATGTTGACGAGAAATTGGGGCTTAGCCCTCCCTAGAAAAAAATTAGCCCCCCCTAGGATTTTGAAAGTTAGTTAGCAGTGATATCGATTTTCAACAACATAGCATAATGCATTACTGAAAAGGTTTGAAGACAACAACAAAAAATCTCCCATATTCATTCTATCATAATGAAATGAGTGGACAAATGAGCTTGTTTCTGAAAAAAATCAATCAGCATCCAAGAAGGATGCTCATCAGAATTCGAGAGGAATTCCCATCAGAATCTGAGAAGAATTCTCTTTGTAATTTCTAAATAATTCCTTTCAGAATCATCGAATTATTCCAACCGGAATCCAGTAGAATTCACACTGGATTTCTTTCATTGAGGAATACCTTTGGGAATCTGATTGAGATATCCTTTATAATCTATGGAGGATTGGTTTCTCAATCTCTCGTTGATTTGCTTCGGATTCGCTCAAAGATTTGTTATCAATCGGAGATTTGCTTCGGAATTCCTTGAATATTTAATTCGGAGTCTCTCGACGTTTTGTTTCGTCGAATACATCGACGGTTTGATTCGGAATCCCTCGAAAATTTAGTTTGGAGTCCCTTGACGATCCATGCAACATTTTTCGAAAGCGTTGAGCAGAGGAGCGACATCCAATTTTTGTACTATGGATTTTGACAAGTTTGTCTGTTCGTCCTTGTTTGGGGGATAAATTTATCCCCCAATGTCAAATTACCCTAATACTGATTTATTTTGCATTAGCATGTGCGCAAATTTTGAATGTTTACGTTTTTACAGGAGAATATGATGCAAAACGCCCAAACCACTTAATAATGCAACATGATACAATCATGAGAAAATAGAGAAAAATTTAACAAATTATCAATTAAAACAATTTTACACTCGATTCCATGCTTCAAACTTAAGAATGTTCAACTTATTTGCTCAATTATTTAGAATCCTAGTTGTACACGGTACTGTAGCAGTTGTTTATGTTGCATTCGCAGTGCACTCGTATTGGTTATTCAGAAAAGATGTGACAAAGATGGCGTAGCTTGTCACCCCCGTGGCGTTGAGGGATTAATTCGGAGTCTCTCGACGATTTGCTTCGGGATCCCTCGACAGGTTGCTTCGAAATCCTTCTACGATTTGCCTGGAACCATCCCCTCGAAATGTCTGAAATATTCCCGTTGGGATTCCTGAAACATTCCCGTCGGAATCCCTGGAGGATTCCTATCGACATCCCGGGAGGATCTGGAATTCCTAGAACATTGCCTTCGGACTCCCTGAAATATTCCCTTCAGAATCCCTGGAGGTTCCCTTCGGTATGCTTGGAGGATTCCCGTCGGAGTCCCTAGAGGAATGTTGCATTATTATTATTTTTTCAATAGAGATAGAATATTTATGAAATATTGAAAAATATCCACTGCCTACCGCGGTAAGAACCTTTGAGTGTGCGGGGCAAACCCGAGTTCTACTACAGCAAACGTTCGCTAACTGGGCTAAAACACCAGCCAAGTTAACGAACGCCGCTTTTTAACTGGGCTGACGAGGGAATTCGCGATGCATTGTTGTGATCGTGTTTTACATGAAGCTTAAAGAATATACCATTCAGAAACCCCTCGTCACCGAGTCTTTGTTGTTGTTTTTTGACGGATAACTGCTTTTTAACTGGGTTTTGGCCCAGTTAGCGAACGTCCAGTTAAAAAACAGTCCAGTTAAAAAGCGCCCAGTTAGCGAACTGTTGATGTATACTGAGATTACCTTTTACGCGGATACATTTAATCAATTTCTCGGTTGATGTAAATTACCCCACTTTGTAAATACCATCTGATTTTTCTTCGATTTCTTTGGATTTTTTGGTAAGGTAAACTCAATGTTTCATCAAGTCCAAAGCAAAAATAAACCGCATAAAAAGCGACCCCAGTGTGAAAATAGATGAAGGGGCTATAGCCCCCCTAGGCATCGGGGCTAGTTACGCCAATGCCGAGATCTCAACATTTTCTGTTTATTTTCCCGAGGTGGGCAGCGCCAAGTTTCAGCGGTTTTAGCAAACATGATTTTTGCCTAGATATCAGTAAAAGTAACGTTTCGGTTGCTGAGATACAAGAAATATGTTGCAGATAATCAGCATAAAACGGATTTTTTTTGCCGAAGCTCAATTTTATATTTCTTTGGCCACAGCGGTGTCCGATTTCACCGAGCTCGAAAAGGATGAATCTGCGCACGAATGATGAATTTCTGCAGGAATTCTCGGAGGAATTTTTACAGATATGCTTGGAGATTTTGGCTGAAATTCCAGTAAAAACGATAAAAAATGGCTAATTAATTTCTACTAAAAATGTCGGAATTTCTGCATGAACTCCTATGGAAACTTGTTACAAGAATTGAAGGAAAAATAAACGCACCAATAACGAACTATGTTTTGCTAGAGCTTACGCAAATTATTCTTCCAAGCAACTAGGGGAACTGTTCCGATTTCCATCTCACTGTACATATATCCATCTCATCGCTAAACAAAGAAATACGGCACCAAATTCGTCGCTTCTTTTTGTCAACATGCGTGCTCACTGCTGAAAAAAATCACAAAAATAATAAACAACCCAAATTTCTTCCCATTGCTTTGTTTTTGATGGGATGGAAATAGGAGCTATGAGATGAAGTGGCGAACCGTTCCCCTATGTTAGATTTTGTATTATTTGTTTCTTGATACGAGTTTGAATAATTGTTTTACAGAAGTTTTGTTTAAAAAACAAGATTACAAGAATTTAGTTCATGAACATCCCAATATGCTCGAAAGTGCAACACGTTGAATCCACGTTGAAATAATGAATCGCCTGCTTTGAGCGTGCTGTAAGGAGCGGCACACTAGGAGTTAACTTTTGAAAATCAGTATGGCGAAAGGCATCTTATGTTTTAAATCTCAAAAATAAAATCTTTGGTAGGCGTAGTAGCGGACACCTTCCTACATAACTGGTACCAAATATTTTTTTCGTGAAAAATTCATACTGTTGAGGAAACCTGCGTTAGATGTCTCGCTATAAAAACTTCATGTGGTTAACTCTTATTGCCGGCTATTTTTACATATACGTTAGCGCCTGGATACGGCAGTGGCGGGTAGGAAACTAACCACTGTATCTGATTCATTAAAAGAAAAATATTATTCTTGATTTCACAAAATATGTAGTGGAGCTGGAGTCTTATTTTCTTAGGCTTCACACTGTGAGGGATGACATTACCAAAATACCACAGTAGAATATTTAACAATTTGTTTTTTTTAACTAAATTTTTGAATTATTTAACATATTCGGCATTATTCGGCTTATTCGGCCGAATATCGCGATTTACTATTCGGTGAAACGAATATTCGGCACAATAAATATGTTACCATTATTCGGCCCGAATATTCTGTGCATCTCTAATTATTATGTTGTTGAAGAAGCATCATGCATAACATAACATTTCATGTTTTCCGAAAATCGACAATTGCTATCGGCGGCAACATATTCTCTACTTACCGCGATACAAGGGGCGGCGAGAAATGGACATGTTTCCGCCAAATGTATTCTCAGGTAGTTTGTTCTTGTTTTGAAGCGCTTATTGTCTAGACATGAAAAATCGTGCTGTCGATTTACGGCCCGACCTTTGGATGGATTTTTACCTGCTAAAATAGGAGGGCTATTCTTCCATTATGGTGGCATTTCATGTTATTATTGTTATGTCTGAGCCGCAGTATATCAGGTATCTGTTGGCTAGTACAAACAAGTCGTTTGCTTGGGAAGATTAAGGCTACGCTAGAAGCAGAAACATTATCTGCCCAACCCATTTTATTTTCCCCTAGTTCGCCTAGCTCGCGTATTGGGAATGGTTATTCTCAACTTTTTATAGGGAAATAAAAACGATGTCAAATTCCATTCATGGCATTCATTTTCAACGACATGAACGGTTTTGGGCACTTTTATATTTGCGAATTGGGTTTTTCGTGCAGTGTGACGATCCACACATGCTCAGATATGTTTTATCCAGTTTGATGCATAGGGATGGATAAGTAGGATTCAAAATGATCATTTTTTTCGTGACTGAATCAATTAATTTGATGTACAATAAATTATTTAAGAACATAACAAAATTTGCACCTGGATAACCTGAATAATTATTATTTCTTAATTAGCAATGTTTTTTTCGATGATAATTAAACTTTGATCTTCTTTTAGCCAAAGAGAAGCGATATTGGTCCTGCATGGTAAGATTTATGTGTCGATATTTGTTCTAACTATTATATTATGTATATATATATAATTTTAATTAATTGATTTTAAAGGTATAATATGTACGCGTTGATCGATGTCAATGCATAATAAAGCGTCTCGAAAAAAAAAATACAAAAGCGTGTATAATTGCTCAAAAGCGTATGAAACCGATTGCCAAAGCGTTACCCTACTGCGTCGTTGGTTTGCTCCCCTGTCCTGGGTTATTCGTAATCGTAAGGTCCACTCCTCTTCCTGCCTAACAGTAAACAGACCCTTGCCATCTTGCTATTGCTCTTTGCATCCCAAAAACCGTAAGTACCACAAAGAGCAAAGCATCGCACGTGTTTACTCGATAAAGCCACAGAGAGTGGACTCTTTTGCCTAGTATCTTTTACTGACTGTTGATTTTCTTTCTACCGTGCGCCTGAAATTCTCTTGACATCGTCGACTTCCCCAATCACAACAGATACGTTCGATGACGAGCGTTACTATCAATCAATAACTCCCACACCGGCACTTCCGGTCCCTGCCACGATACAGGCTGTGGCTCCTGCCACGGCCGCAACCACGGTCATAACCAGCGACAATACCTTCCAGTCGGAATACATCCCCGTACCACGGGATGAACGTTACGAGTTTCCAGGAATGATGCCACGGGACACCCGAATGTATGAAACGGGCCTCGTAACAGCTACGGACAATACAATTTCTAACCCGGTACCACTGTACCGGGATGAACGTCACTATTACCCCGTGAGCACCATCACCAGTTCTTACATCCTGGACAACCGACAATACGAGCAATCGATCAATTCGCCTTCGATGATGCACGATCGCCTCTACCAGCCGACCACGCACACAATCACCAGCGGAATGCTCTACAACGATCGCCACTACGAAGCCGCCAACTCGCTGGGCAGTTTGTCGAACCTGGCCAACGCCAACGAGTGCCACGGGGTGGAAATGATGATGCGACAAGACGCCGCAGCGGTCGCGGCTGCCGCAGTGATCGAGCATGGCGCCGCCGCCGAAGTCGCGTGGGGTCGGGCTGAAATGGAACGACAGGACGAGATCGATCGACAGTATTTGGTGCTTTTACCCCGGGAGGACAAAATCGAACCACAGGATGACCTTTGAGCTCAGACATGGTTGAAAGTTACTATTCAGGGTGGCCACCTGATCGAAAGAGCAGTAATATGAATGGGATTCGATAGTTTTTAATGCTGTTCAATAATTGCTCTCCATTCGTTGAGTTCATTCGAAATGGCCACATTTGTTTCTAATCTACGCGTGTTATTCTCTAATGCAACAAATCAGTGTGTCAAGCTTTTTGATTTGTAAAACGTGCAATCCTTAGTTCAATTTGTAAAATAATAGTAGTTAGTATTAGCACGAGTTGGGATTATCGATTTGATAGAATTAGTCATTTCTTTTTTAGTTTTTTTTTTCAAACCCATATTTTGTTCAAATTTCATTATTACATGAAACAAAAGTCTCTACTTTTGGGACGATGTCTAATCGGTTACATGGATGTAATAGTGAAATCCAGAACGAATGGAAATGTAGGGAAGACTATCCACACTTTCAATAAATAGATGCAAACTATTACTTCTCGTGGCGCGGCGGTTTATCGTTCTTTGGTCACCCTGTAACTATTGCTATTACCACTACCTATTACACATCCTACTATTGTTACTTGATACCAGTATACACAAACACTATTACTATTACTATCGGTTGCAAATTGCCTTACATACAATAAACGTACGTAAAACGGAAGAAAAAATAGCAACACAAAGACCTTTTCAAAACTCGGAAAGAATAGTTTTGTAAGATAGCAAGTTTAAAAGGCTTTAATGAATTTCTATTATGAAAATAACGCGAAGGCGGTGGTGAACGATTGCTATTTTTATAAGCAATGAACAACACGTATTCACGCATTAAGGTTATTCTAAAACTAATGAATAATAGCAATGGACTAAGCATATAATAAAATGAGATATGAGGAAGAAACAGTTTATACGTTGATTTTTTTTAGGATTTTTTTATTTTGATATATAAAATTGGATTAGGGACAATAAAAATATAATACCAATTTATTGCAATGGGCAACCCATACATTACCAACTTAGGGCGTTTCTTAGTAGAGTAAAGGTTTAAATAACAGAATACTCAGAATAATAACTTGGCAAATTTACTACCAAAACAACATACAAAATCAAAAACAATGAAAGTTACTCTTGTTATAGTAGAAGAAGTAAGTACTACCACACAGAAAACTATATATAAGAATTTATATTGAAAACAATAACTGGCCTTAAAACATATTTATTATATTTACACCAAATAATACTTGAATATTTAAAAACGGAAAAGGGTGCAGTGTAGATTTTTTTGTAAATACACACAACGCTCCTTGTACAGAGGGTTCTTGTGATGTTGGCTCTGATGGTAACACTATTGCTTCACCCCTCAAGAACCCTACGTATGGCCGGAGATTCAACGGACTCGAGAACATCGACTTTATTGATATTGATCGAGTGTACTAAACCAATTTGGATGGCAGTTTATTTGAAATGTATTCTGATTTTTCGTAAAAGGAAATACAAAGTAAAAGAATGAAGAAACGCAGATATTAAATAAGTAGTGGATTATGAAAAACAATACTAAGAAAACATTTTTATAGAAGCTTTAAGCAACCAAAAACACAAGACATTAATAGTGAATAAAAAAATTGCTACGAGATCTGTTCTGCATGTAGAAATTAGAAATTACATCTCAATTAGTATATTATTTGTCAATCGCTTTTATATTTTTATCGCCAGGAGCGCTTTTGTCTGATAAATTTTCTAATATACAAACAATGGTTTGGTATAGAAAAAAAATTAATCCCAAATTTGTGCACAATAAGATGTAGAAAGTGTTTCTAATATCGGTTTATCTTTGAAAGCAATTCAGTAGTATTCACATTCATGTGCATTGGACTATTCAATAATCACCTTTGAAAGGTTGAGTGACATTTGATAATCCTTGCCATTTACTTCGTTTTGATCTGAATTCTAATTGTGTATATTATCAAAATTATTTACCATTACCATTTTTATTGAGTAATTTTTTTGCCAAATGTATGTCAAATTTCACTCAATTGTTAGTTGAAATTTGTACGATTTTACGTATACGTTCAATATTTCCTAAATTGCCAGGCCGTTGTCGCGAATTGATTCCGTTCATATAAATCTTCGTATCAGAACAGATCGATGTAGAATAGTAATACGACAGGATAGTAAGGAAGACAAGGAAATTATTACAACAAAAATTAACACGTTATCGAAATCGTAGTGATATTTAGAGGTTATTAATATACAATTTGATATATACCGATGATAGGCTATCAAACAATGATAGGAACTAATACGCCTTCCAATATTCTATAAGCAGCTGAAGTTTTTGATAGACTATAGGAGATTATTACAAATCCTTCAAACACACAGTAGTTTTGAATAGTGTTGGAAGGATTATTCCTTTGACATTTACATAAATACTACGCAAATAACTAAAATATACAATTATATTACAAACTGGAGCAATAATTCATTTCTTGGAAATGTCAATTACCATCATTATTCAATGAGAATGGTACGCATAGAATTAGCACAATTTTCGCTTCGGCAATAAAATTGGAAACTTTCATTCTATCAACAATTTCACGTTTCTTAAGTGAAAAGCAGCAGCCCAAATCGTGGTGAAAAATAACGATCTTTAGGTTCAAGTTCTCGCGGAAGAATATAAAGTGCCTTTCAACTACAACATTGATGACGTACTGCATATTCCCACGATTCCGTTACTGAGTCTGAGTCACGATTTCCCAAAGTCGATACCCTATGCAGTTTGCCTTGAGGCAAACAAACCACAGTTACTTCTCTTTCATAAAAGTTGAGATCTGTAGACTTGTATCTTGCTTTAATTTTGTAGTTTCCGTTTGTTTCTGGTTTCCTAGAGCACACGTACACGATTATATATTCTCTATCAAACACTGATATTTGCTTCCACAAATTATACATTTGACTATCGCACTTTCATTTGTTTGGCAGCATCCAATAAACATAGTAATACAGTTAACCTTCTGCGTATTATTCGAACCACGATATCACATACCTAGCCGCTTAGCATAAGCTTAGGCCCGATAAGTTTAAGGAGCTTGGTATAATTTTCTTGACATATTACATTTTTAACGGATGAGGGGGATAAATAAAGGTAGTCTAAGCTCTATATATTCTGATACTGACAAAACGTAGTCCGTGTCGAATGGACTCGAGCTCAGATTTGCGTTGAGAATAGACTGGCAGGGTGTCGACTACCTGGAAAAAACTGGAAAGTCAGGGAATTTCAATTTGTACCTGGAATGTCAGCGAATTTCGAATAAAGTCAGGGAAAAAAATGCAACCCAAATACTGATTTTTTTTTAGTCTGAAGATTCAAATTCTACTCCTGACCCATTCCATGTTCCCCACGGTAATCAAATTGGCTTCCATTAGTCTCCATTTTAGATCAATTTAAGACGTTCCTAGGCCACGTATTGTGGAAAAATAGTTAACTTTTCTAATTATAAACATGCACATGTATCTCATCATTATTATGTTATTAGTTGGGGTAAATTTGACACCTGCCATCGAATCACAAAATACCTCTGTTTTATTAGACTCATCATTCGCATAATATAATTCAAGTATATCATTATTGGGCGTAATAATAGGTCTAGGGGTAATATTGAGTCATCAAGGAAAACCTGCATATCGGATAACAATAGCGCTCAAAGAAGAACCGTATCTTTAGGCTTATTTTGCTCTAGATCAGCGGTTCTCAACCTTTTCTTGAGAGGTACCTTCGAACTTTTGCATTAAGTGAGGTACCCCTATGATTTTTTTGCTGTAAATGAAAATAATCGTAACTCTTCAAGTATATGAAAAATGGACCTGAAAACCTGAACGGAATATATGGCTCTCCATAAACTTTTCTGAAATTTTCATTTTTTTAACTTCCCAATTAAAATTAAGTTCTTACATCGAGGGGCTGACTGTAGGGACTGTTTTGACTATTGAAGGCTTCCAAGCATGTTAAAAGGAGGTTTCCGAGCCTTTTGGAAGTAGGATTCCGCGCCTTTTCCGAGAGACCCAAGCCTCTTAAAGATATGCTTCCGAGTTTGTTGAAAGGCGGCTTTCGAGCCACTTAAAAGGAGGCGTTCAAGCATCTTGGGAGGAAGCCTCTGAGCTGCTTGAAAAAAGAATTACGTGCCTTTTGAAGAAAGGGTTCCGGGTCTCTCGAAAGAAGACTTCTAAACCCCATCAAAGGAGGCTTCCGAACCTCTTGAAAGGAGGCTTTCGAGCCTCTTGAAAGGAGGCTTTCGAGCCACTTGAAAGAAGGCTTTCAGGCCTTTTGAAAGGAGGCTTGAACCTCTTGAAAGGAGGCTTTCAGGCCTCTTGAAAGGAGGCTTTCGAGCCACTTGAAAGAAGGCTTCTGAGCCACTTGAAAAGGGCTTCCGAGCCTCTTGAAAGGTGGCTTCCGAGCCTCTTGAAAGGTGGCTTCCTAGCCTCTTGAAAAGAGGCTTCCGATCCCTTTGAGAGGAGGCCTCCGCACCTCTTGAAAGAAGGCTTAAGAGCCTGATGAATGGAGGCTTCCGAGCCTATTGAAAGGAAGCTTCCGAGCCTATTGAAAGGAAGCTTCCGAGCCTCTTGAAAGGAGGCTTCCGAGCCTCTTGAAAAAGGGCTTCCGAGCCTCTTGAAAGGTGGCTTCCTAGCCTCTTGAAAAAAGGCTTCCGATCCTTTTGAAAGGAGGCTTCCGCACCTCTTAAAAGAAGGCTTAAGAGCCTGATGAATGGAGGCTTCCGAGCCTATTGAAAGGAAGCTTCCGAGCCTCTTGAAAGGAGGCTTCCGAGCCACTTGAAAGAAGGCTTCCGAGCCACTTGAAAGGAGGCTTCCTAGCCTCTTGAAAAAAGGCTTCCGGGCCTCTTGAAAGGTAGCTTCCGCGCCTCTAGAAAGGAGGTTTCCGAGCCTCTCGAAAAAGTCTGCCGAGCCACTTAAAGAAGGCTTCCGAGCCACTTAAAGAAGGCTTCCGAGCCTCTTGAAAGGAGGCTTCGAGCTTCTTGAAAGAGCCATTTTATGGAAGGCTTCCGAGTCACTCGAAAGGAGGGTTCTGAGTATCTTGAAAGGACGCATCTGAGCCTCTTGAAAATACGCATCCAAGCTTCTTAAAAAAATAATTCCGAGCATCTTGATGGAGCGTTTTTGAGGTATGAAAGGAGGCTTCCAAGCCTCTTGGAAAGAGTCTTCCGAGCTTTTTAAAAAGTCCCGAGTAGCACACTTGTCATACACGAGTTTCTGTAACTCATATAGTACCAAATCGAGTCACATAAGTTCTGTTCTTCTGTTCTGTTCTCTCTTGCAACGAAGCAACTGAGCTTTTCGGGAAAAAGTCTTCATGCCTCTCAAATGGAGGCTTTCAAATCTGTAGACTCTAGATTTCTTTTTGGCCTGGTAGATTGCAGAGAAATTTTTCAAAATTTGTTTATTCGAGGTTTTGCCCTTTTGATGTTTTGTCTCACAGCCCTTCACCCATTGTACTGGTTGTGGAGGTCAGGATTCAATAGGCCATGATTTACTGATCACCATGCATATTATGGAACGTACACACGGTCAAGCAGTTTGACCAACATTGACTCCACCTCTCGTTTATTCAAACATCCATCAAGTTTTACGAACAGCGACACGAACAATCAATTTATTCGACCAACAATATCACACACGAACGACCGAAGCGCCAACTTGAGCACCAACCATCAAAAAATATATGGGGGTTTGTGCAACTTCACTACAAATGCTCAAACATGTTCGGCGAACCTTGGCTCCACCCCGACAACTCAAACCAAAATCAAACCGTTTTAATTTTTTCCAACCGAGCCGCCAACTGTCAAATGGTTGTTCGAACAACTTCACACACGTTCAAACAAAGCTGCAACCGAAGCGTTTTCGTGGGGGCGGAGTCAATGTTCGTCGAACTGCTTGACTGGTGTGTACGTTGCATTATGTACAAGATAAATTTTAGAAATAAAAAAAATATAAAATTGTCAAAAGTTTATCAATAAGTTTTGATGAAAATTGTAATTCATCCGCCATTAAGCATTTCGTTCGAGGTACCCCCTGGGCCCGACGAAGGTACCCCCAGGGGTACATGTACCCCAGGTTGAGAACCGCTGCTCTAGATATATTCAATCCGTTCTCTAGTGTTGTTCTTTCGTGATCCATTTTCACCCCTGTAAACATGTAGCTTGTCACCTACGGAACTAATCATATTCATTTCTTGTCATAACTGCACCATATGCATTTATTTTAAATCGCCGTTATTAAACAACTTTTTAAAATAAGTGAAATATAGGTCAATATTTACAGTAGTTAGTAAATTTGTTACTAACATTCTTATACTCTATATATTTTTCACCAACCCACTAAAGAAACTAAATAAAATATGATATATTGTGAGATTTTAGATATATAAAATTTTGTTCAACCATCTTTTATGGTGACCCCTAAACATGAATTTCATACATAAATATCAAAATTATAATTAATTGCATATTATTCGGCAACTCGGCCGTACGAAAACCATTTTTTTGTTAAATATCTTGGCTGTGCATATGCACAGCATATGTTTCGAAATGGACAAATTGATATGAAATTTGCGAAAAAGAATCCACGTGTCTTGGAGGGACTTGAACCCTCAACCTCCTACTCTCTAGATAGGCGTGATAACCCCTACACAACAAGACCACTTAAAGGTCACGTTTGCGGAAAAGCCATCAGAATCCGAGTACCGCGGTTAGCTCTCTTTTTTGCAAATTGAATATCTTTCGGATTAACATAAAACACAGTCTGTGGACTGTGGATATACAACAGTAAAGCACATGTGGAGATTGGACAAATCAAGCATCCGTCCCTCTTTGAAAGCATCCACCTGATGGCCATTCTCTATTTATCTTATTACAAAGAATGTGAAGCACGCTAGGTTGGTGGTCGTTGAACGTTTGGGCATAAACCCGTGTTGGTCGTTTGAAATGTGATGGGCGTAGCTTGAAGTCAATTCGCCAAGAACAATCAACTCAAATAGCTTGGAAACGGCGCACAGCGCAGCTATTCCCCGGTAGTTTGATACGGTCCTCTTGCAGCCCTTTTTGAAAACTGGAAATACATATGACTGCTTCCAGCAAACCGGAAACACCCCGGAAGTCAACGAGAGGTTAAATACTGCAGTAAGTGGTCTGACAAGCGACTCTGCGCAACGCAAGAAGCGATGGGATACCGTCTTGGCCGCATCCCGTGGATGATTTCAACTTCCTTCTGGCAGCTTATATTGAATCGTTTGTGATGACCAATGACCTAGCGGCAGGAAGACTGGGAACATTCCTGGTGGCAATAACTACATCTTGCGGGTCGAGATACTCATTAGTAAATACACTACTGAATTGAGTATGGAACAAATTAGCAATGTCGTTGGTAGTTTGGGCTTCAGATAAACCGTCAGTCATCGTTGAGGGCAATCCAGATTCCTTCCGTTGTTCGTTGACGTACCGCCAAAAGCTTTTGGGATTATTCCTTATAGAGATGATCGTTGAGTTGCTGATATTCGGAAGCTTTTGTAGAGTCCGTACGATACTTGCAGTGTTGTCTGAGGGCCGCGCGTATGACTCTTTTCAGATTTTTGAGATGAGCATTAGACCAGGCTGGTTTGACCGGTTCTGGTATGGATCTCACGGGAACAAACTGGTCAATGGCGTAAAGTAATATGTTTGACATGGTCGAAGCAGCTAGGTTGACGTCAGAATCTCGAAGAGCCGTATCTCAGTCAACTTGAGCAAGAAAGGCATTCATCCCGTTAAAATTGGCCTTGTAAAAGTCGTATGAAATGCTTTCAGGCGGCTCGTGGAAGTTATGGAGCGGTTTTATCTTGAGTTGCATCTGGACGGGAGGATGATATTTGACAATCTTGACGAGCGGTGATGGGGTTTGCATAACCGAACAGCTCCCGCGGAGTTAGTTGCAGATGAAAAGCAGGTCAAGTATTCGGTTGTTTTCATTTTCCACATCATTCATCTGGTTCAGTCCAGCTGTGCTATACGCGTCAAGCAGCAAATGAAACGTCTGGCCGATCAGGGATCTCGATGCAATCGGTAAAAGAAATCCCGATTTATGGCGCTGCCAATTGATTGTGCTCAAGTTGAAGTCACCGAGGATAATCATTTTGTCTCTTGGTCCTAATTGCGAGACCACCCAGTTCAGCAAAGCGAGGTGACTGTCGATCAACTCCGCATCATTGATTCGATCGGGAGGGATGTAAAGAACGCAGGGGAAAAGAGCGGCATCAGCAGTAGTTACAGCGACCCATGCATTTCCAAGGCATTTGGCATATAAAAAAATCGATTTCGAATTTTCTCCGCCCTTGGGAAATTTTTCGTGTTTCAAAACAGTCAAACTTTGACCGCTTTAGAGCACCTCCACGGGAGTCCCCATCTGGGTCCCTATCGCTATTTCCGGGCCCTTTATAGAGACCCACTTTTACACCGGTGGTATCTAAACGGGAATGTAAAATGAGAACGCAACTCAAAATTAGCGGTGAGTTTCCAAATTTAGCGCCCCATACTGGGTTGCTAAATTTTCATACAGAGTAGCCACCCTATAACCAGAGACCGGCGGAGTGAAAAACTGTCGAAATGGCAACGTATGAAAATGCATGAAATCGTGAAAATAATACTGGCATCACTTGAACTTTTTGCTTGCGTCTTATGGATGCAAAAAGTAAACAAGTCGAATTGGAACCGCTTTCGACGGTTCGATTGGAAACAAGATGGCGTCTTCGCCGATCTCTTATTGTAGTATTTCTAATACAGAGTTGCTATTTCGTGAAACGTCACTTTGGTATAGATAAAAAAATTGCAGAAAATCTGTTTTTCTTTTTCAGAACAATTCCGGCGTAAATAAAATAGCAAGGGAAATATTCAATTTTTTGGATCAACTCCGCGAAAAAGTAGTTATACTAGTGGAGCAGGTATGATGAGGAGCGATGCGCACGGACGTCCGCTAGAGTCCGAAACTTTCATGGATTTTCGCGAAAGAAAGTTTTACTGTTTTTCTTTAGCAAGTTGTTCCAAGAAGGAGGTCTTCCAGGTGCTTCCAGGAATCCCTCAGAAGCTTGCTTGAGTAATTGTTCAGTATGTTCTTCAAGTTGTTCCGCCACAAAATCTCCCGCAAGTTTCTCTTTTCTGTCATTCATTTGAACATGATTTGCTTTGGAAATTCATCATAGGATCCCTGGAAGATTTCTCCGGGAGTTCCCAAGCAATCTTTGAATTTTTTGAAGAATCTTTAGCAGTTGTCCCAGAATAGTTTTAGGATTTCTTCCAGAAACTATCGGGATTGTTTTTTATTGGAATTGCCCTATAATTTGTTTTGTGATTTCATTTGAAAACTTATTAAGTTTTCCCAAAAAAAATCTTTGGATTCTTTAGGATGTTGTTACAAAATTGTTTGTCCGGGACATTCTTCGGAGAAAAAAAATAGTGGAAGCATTCTTGCAGGATTTTAGCAAGTCGAGATTCCTGTAGGGAAACTGGTGGGAATTGCAGGAGGAATTTCTTCGTCCGCAAGTAGTATAAATCCCCGAAGGAAATTTCCAGGGGGAAGGAAGTCCAGAAGGAATAATGGTGAAAAAAAAATGAAAAAAGTTTGATGACGGGTCTCCAGCTATCCTTACGAGCAAAGCGTAGAATTGCCCTCCGGATTCCCGATTCTGTTGTTTTCAAGTGGGGTCCTTGAGCATAGTTGTCACACAAAATACATACTCATGCAATGACGGGCATAGAAAAGCTTTCAATTGATAACTGAGGAAATGCTTATAGAGTACTAAGTTGAGCAGCTAGCCAAGTTCCAGTTGGAATGTAGAGCCATTGAAGAAGAAAATGACTACTTTTAGCAACGCCCGGTGAGAACTCAATATGTTTACGAAGTCGCTATACAGTCGCGATTCGCTGGTTGGGCCACGACCTCGGCCCAACTAACGAATTCGGTTTTTTAGTTGGGCCAACTGACAGCCATTTGAACACGTGTATTTCGACTTAAACATCACAAATGATGTCCTGTGACGCCCAATCCCGTTTTCCGTGTTTACATTGAATTTTGACGTACGGTTGCTTTTTAGTTGGGCCATGGCCGCCCAGCGGAGGCTCAACTAAAAAGTGACCCAAGTATTAAGATCCCAACCAGCGAATCCCGACTGTACCTAAAACAGAAACCACCGGTGGGAAGATGGGGCGCTATCCTAAAATAGCACTCGAGAGGGAGCGCTATAATAAGAATAGCGATGAGGACTCCCGTGGAGGTGCTCTTAGTGAAACACTTTAGGTGATTATACAACAAAGCCACAAATCGGCCATCTTGGAAACCACGTGCTTTTTCCAGTGATTTTTCAAGAGCACGAATTGAAAAAAAACACATCCTCCATGGGAATGAAACATCCGTAGATCGTTTGTTTACTTATGCCGAACAATCGACTTAAATTTCAGCATTGTACAAAACTTACTACGCTAGATTTGATATTTTGATAATACGAGTAGAAAACCGTGTGGTGAATTTGAAATTTACCACTTGGCTTGATTGTACATATTGTCGGCGTAGCACCAACAATCCTAATGAGAATAAGTGCCAATAAATAGCTAGACCAGAGGTTCCCAAACTTTTGGATATGCGACCCACCTAGCAGAATCCCATATTGCTTGCGACCCACCAGGTACCAAATCTCGCTTTACTTTTCAAAAGGACCTAAGTAACAATTTTTTCATGAATTAATTGAGTACTACAATCAAAAGCTTTCATGTTTTTCTGTTGATTGCGCTATTCAAATTAATTCATGAAAAAAATGTTACTTAGGTCCTTTTGAAAAGTTAAGCGAGAAATGCATTAATTTTGTGAAATTAGATAAAAAAGAGTTCGCGTTAGATTGGACAAATTATAATAAATTGCTTTATATCCCAGCATTCTATTTGTCAAAAAATAGTCATTGGATTTGAAATTTATTCAGATTGAATTTGAATTGGATTTCGATTTGATTAGGATTGGATTTGGATTGGATTTGAAGTAGATTTGGATTTGATTTAGATCGGATTTGAATTTGATTGGGATTAGGATTGGTTTTGGATTGGGTTCGGATTGTATAGGACTTCTTTCTTCTTGCCCAAATATCGTATAACAAAAAAAGGCCGTTGACCTCGTCAGGTTTGTTTTTCTTTAAATCATACAATCATTAGTTAGACCTTAATTCAAAATATGGAATAGATTTGTGGGACAAAATAGTAACAAAATTATGAATTAGGAATTGTCTTTCGCGACCCACCACTGAACAGCCCACGACCCCCCTGGGGGTCGCGACCCACAGTTTGGGAACCTCTGAGCTAGACTATTTACGCGCTTTTCGTACAAAATATAGTATTGTCTATCCGGAACAAAGTTATACCGCCTTTTATACCGAAGTTGGATTTTTCTCCAAATACAGGCAACTTTCCCAACTTCGGAAGTAGTGCGCTGGACTCGCCTAAAGATGCGCATCAACAACCCATCAATTAGTTTGACAGATAAAACTTCGGAAGAAAGTTCGGTTCGGAAGTTCCGAATTCTAAGTTAGAACCGACAATATATAGCGCGTTTAGTAGCGACCGATAAAGTGTCAAGGTAATGATACTGCGCTGCCAAACGGCTTATAGGTCATTGCGCGCGGCAAACCTAACCTCACTATTTTGACTGGTACTGGTCCTGTTGTTTACGTTTCGGACTTTTTTGATTAATTATTAATTAATTGTTTATTCGTCTTCGATTGGATCGTACAGACTACTCTTATTCTAAGTTCCTTATTCTAGATTTGAAACAATACTTGGACACATTAAAATCAAACAAATTACAAACATTATTAAAAGCTCTAAGGCAGGAGCTAAAGGGATTATTGTATCCGTACGTTGTTCGGTGGGTTGGGACAGCGAGAAAATCAGCGTGACGCAGGCTATGGCTAGGTATGCTCAACTGTACATCCACGAGCAAGTCCGGACAGTCTATGTTACTGCTGATGATGTCATATACTACAAGTCTTCTGAAGGTGAGTCGTCTAGTTGAGAGTAGTTCCAGGTTAATTAGCTGACATCGGGCTCTATAGTCAGGTAAGTGCATTGGATCGTTCCACGGTAGGTGCCGAAGTGCAAAACGGATGAACTGCTTTTGAACTCGTTCAATGCGAATCACTTGGGTCGTATGGTACGGCGTCCAAATAGGGGCAGCATATTCTAAAATACTCCTCACAAGTGCACAGTACAGAGCTTTCAAGGTGTAAACATCGGTGAAATGAGCTGCATTCCTACGAATAAATCCAAAAACTGCGAATGCCTTCGCCGTTATTGCAGAAATATGTTCGTTGAACCGCAATTTCGAGTCCATTGTAACAAAAGATATTTTAGTTACTAGATAAAGATTGTCGCTTCGGTTCCCTTTGTTCTGCTGTCCGAAACATGTATGGTACATACCTGTCAAATCGTATGGATTTTTCTTCTTTGACATTTAGCTCCCCTATCCTCGCCAGCAAAAGATGTTCCGGACAGCGACGACAGCGACAATCTTTATCTAGTAACTAAAATATCTTTTATTGTAACGCCCAAGTCACGAATCGACGAAACACTTGAAATGAGTGGTTTAACAGCAGATAACAAAACTTTATGAACTAATGATTCAAGAAGTTTTCCAACACAACAAAGAATGGAAACTCCACGGTAGTTATTAACTTTGCGCAAACTTCCAGATTTGTGAATTGGAATCATCGTTACTGTTTTCCATAGTCCAGTTTTTTCACTTAACGATATGTTGAAAAGTAGTGTTAGTGGAGCCGCTAGTGATTCAGCACAGGCCTCTAGCAGGAAAGGTGTTAGGCCATCCACTCTGGCACCTTTTCAAGCATCGAAATCGCGAAGAGCTTTCAACACTTCTAGATCGGAGAGCAGAAAGGGCGCGATGTCAATATCGTGCAATAGAACATTCGAAAAACTACTTGGGTGAGTTTGCGGAGGGTTCACACTGAACACACTCTGAAAAAAGTCAGCAAAGAAGTTCGCAGCTTCATCAGATGTGGTAGCTGTTATATCACCATAAACAATATTGTTCGGAACTTGATTAGCCGTCTTTTGCGATTTGATAAATCTCCAAAACCTGGACGGATTATTTTTAAGATTTGATTGGAGGTCGTCCATATATCTTCGGTAACTGGCATCGAGGAGGTCGTTGTAAGAGGTTTCTACCTGATGGAGGGAAACTCTGTTCCCGTCAGTTTTGTTAGCGATGTACTGTTTGCGTAGCTTCCTCAATCTGTTTTGCAGATTGAGCATTCCACCAAGGCTTGTTATTAACACCTCGATTAATGCGACGACGGAACCCAAATTAAATCTGCATATTTCACGATGTTGAAGACATTCCGTACATTCCGCATTGAAATATTGGTAATTATCGATAAGTTTAGGTAATTATCGATCAGAAAATCCAAAGAATGATAGAAGTATCTGAAAATAAAAATAAAGTCGTCTGTAAACAACAGGACCAGTGCCTGTCAAAAGTCGTGCGTCACGTCACTGTGCAATGGAAATGGAGTATCCAGCTTTCCACGCTTGGTAATGGCGGCTTGTCGGTGTGTAAAAATCAATCAGTCACGGTACTTTTTGACACTAGCTGGAGGAAACTCACTAGCGAAAAGGCCTTTTTTCCCTTCCCCTCACCCAGAAACGCCAGTGAGCTTTCCTCCAGCTAGTGTCAAACAGTACAGTGTTCGATTGATTTTTACACAGCAGCAAGCCGCCATTACCGACCGTGGAAAAGCTGGATACTCGCACCACCGGTAATCTTGCTCTTAGGCTGTGAACCATTCAACCGATTCGTTTAACTTTTAGTTAAAATTTGACAGTTCGATGGTTATTTCGCCGTGGTTAAAAATAACCCTGCTCCGGAGCATGGTTAGATTTGACAGTTCAATAGTTAAACTTTGTTCGCGAGAAAATTGGCGCCAAATCCATTTCGTTCCGAATAACTATCAATCTGTCAAAACTCAAATGGGTCGGCTTCGGAGTAAAATTTTAACCACGATGGGAAAATAACCATCGAAATGTCAAGTTTTAACTAAAAGTTAAACGAATCTGTGGAATGGTTCACAGCCTTAGAAACAAATTTGGAATAAGCCATTTTATGAGACAGATTCGAACAGCTGATCGAAATTTTGAGTGGACGGCTCGGTCTTTGTTTTGGTAAATTTGCATGTAAACCATCATCATTTCGTCATCATCATCATCATTTCATTTCATTTTCGCAAATGTTCCTTGTAAAATGTAAATATTAGTATTTGGTCTCCTGTCATTTGAGCTTTCTATAAAATGGCTTATTGTCGGCGTAGCACCAACTTAGAATTCCGAACCGAACTTTCTTCCGAAGTTTTATCTGTCAAACTAATTGATGCGTTGTTTAGCGCATCTTTAGGCGAATCCAGCGCACTACTTCCGAAGTAGGGAAAGTTGCCTGTATCTGGAGAAAAATCCAACTTCGGTATAAAAAGCGGTATAACTTTGTTCCGGATAGACAATAATAACTGTGGATGTGCTGAATGAACACTAAGCTACGAGGCGGCAATGTCCCAGAGGGGGATGTAATGACAATGAAGAAGAAGAAGAATTTCTATCGCATTTTTTTGCGTATTGAGTTCTCCAAGCGCTGTTTCTCGCACACTAACGTCACTGTATAAGATATACAAAATAAAAGTGGGTGGTAATCTCTTTGCGGCAAAAATATAACGAACACTTTTGGAGGAAGACAGCATACATTGACAGGAATACAGCGAAGTCAGGCACACTTTTGTTTATTTGGAGAAGTCAATATGTGCCTGAGTGTGACACGGGAAGAAAATTTAAAAAAAAAATACGGAAGAATATCTTTATTTTTTCTGAGTGTAGTCATGTTGAAGAGGCCTTTTGCGCAACGTTAATTTTGCATTCCATTTTTTCACCCCTCGAACAAACTGTCATTTTTACGTCAAAATTTTGATAAAAATATTGGATTCAGTGTTTCTCACTGTGTACGTGGAATTAGAACTTTTGTATTTTCACCTGATTATTGAAATTTTACGAATTTTCAACATTCGAAAACAGAAAATCATGATTGGGAATGTATTAAAACGCTAGTTGAGACCAAATTTAACACTTCTAGCCCTCTACTAAACGAGTGGAAAATATCGATCAGCATCCTTTGTGGAAGTTTTGGAACACTTCCCAGGATTGCGAGTGAAAAGCTGATTGCAGCAGCAACAACAACAAAGTGGTCAAAATTCGCAAACGAAGGTCATCAAAATTAACATTTTCTTCGTAAGTATCAGCCAGCTGGCTGGATATTGCGTGGTTAAGATGCGTGCCCTCGGAATATCGGTCATCAGCCTTGCGCTGACTGGCCTAGTGATCGGAAATGCCTACTACCAGAAGAAGCAATTCTACCCTTCGGTGGTGTACATCACCAAATCGAACCCAAGTATGGCGGTAAGTGAATATGTAAAATTTCTAAATATTTGAAAAGTGTTCTTTTTATCACCAATAAATTACAGAATTTTTAGTCCTACTGCTTGTGTCGATACTGCTTGTGTGATTGTAATTCTTTTTGAGTACGATAATCTTTATACATTTGACACTTTGTTACAGATTTCATAAATAGGTACATGATTTTAATTTAGCTGTATACTTGCTGGTCAGTAACTTCGTATTGATTGGCATAGGTTTTCCGGGGCAGACTTTTCTTGTAAAAGTGATGAGCTGCGGTATGATGCGCGGCTTCAAAGCAAGACCATGCTGGGTTCGAATCCCGGTCCGGTCTAGGAAAATTGGATTTGGGTTGAAAATTCTCTCGACTTCCCTGGGCATGAATGTATCATCGTGTTAGCCTCATGGTATACAAATGCAAAAATGGTAACATAGTTTAGAAATCTCGCAAACTTGTGGAAGTGCTTAGAGAACACCAAGCTTCGAGGCGGCAATGTCCCAGTCGGCGATGTAATGCCAATAACAAGATAACTCCCTTGAGTTTTACTCTTGAAATTATTCTTTTTAATACAAGCTGTTGTGATCAGCCCGGTGGCATCCCTATCTCACACAATAGGTTTGTTTTGCAGCCAACATTGCGTGACCGTATCCCACTGACAGTTCTGTATCCTAATGAGAATCAAATGTGATGTACACATACTATTATGAATTTTACACTGAGATGTTGGCTGCAAAAACATGGCGTCGTGCCACCCACCTGGTTGTGATAGACAGAGTATCAATAATAGATACCATAGAAGGCTTTGGTTTGTCATGAATGTCAAACCAATAGAACTGCAAATCTGTCTTCCAATGATTGTCAAGAAATACAGAAGCAAAAATGAAAAGCTTATGTATCATTCTCTGCTCCGGTCACAACACAAGCGTATAAAACTTTGGAAGAAACCAGGTTGATGTCATTAACCTTCTGAAATCAGTTATAGAATCATTGATCTGTTTGGTACACCCAGTTCTTTTTTTACACGGGTGGGTTTTAGTCGATTAAGACCTTTAGGGTCAATGAATGTAATCTAACCCCACGAAAAAGATCACAAAGATCAAAGAAAATTCAGGTGGTATTTAAAAAACTTTGAAAGTTCAGGTTGATTGAGAAATTTATGAATACCAACCGTGTAAAACATATTGGATGCAAGGATGTTATCGATCATTTAGTAATCTGCCTTCGATCATTTGGTAATTTGTCAATAACTGATTCTAGAGTAGGGTGTCCCAAAAAAAATCGATGTTCGAAAAGTCATGGTGCTCAACCCTGAAATGAAAGATATACCTGTCTGGATAATTTTTGTAGAACAAACTGAATTTCTAAAAAATCGTTTAGAGGTCGCGCCAGATCGATTTTTGAAAAATGAGCTTTTTTTAGGTCAAAAATCAAATATTGGGTCCTTTCACATTTTTTTTCAGGGTCACCGATTCGTTTTATATTTTTTTATTTTTCTGTGGATCTTTGCCCATATTCTCCATGAATTAGTTTTTGGTATTATACGTGTTTACAGTCTGCAGAACTTTTTAAACATCGAAAAAATGCACATTTTTTGACTACTTTTTGAAGTTATTTCATCCTCACACAAAAAATATTTTTTTCTCGTTCAGAAATACTTCCATACTACAAAGAGCTATTTATAAGGAGTATTTTCATAAAAAAAGATCCAAGAAATGTTGTTCTGGGGCTGAGATATTGCAGTTTTAGTAAATAGTCAAAAAGTGTACAAATTCGGTACTTTTTCTTTACATTATATAATTTCATCAAGATTGCACCAATATTTTAATCAAAATTAAAAACAATTCAAAAGCAAATAAATGGGATTATTTTCTATGTAACATAGCTTTTATTTCCGATGGAGTTGGTTACCTGAATTACAGGATTTGGTCGGAGTATATGGATGGAGCCAGTTATAAAATGATATCACATCCAACAATTAATATGTAGCAATATACAAGTAATCAGGTTTACTATGATCTCTTTATTAGTTTTGATTCAATCATAGGATGCTTTTCACGGTATATAAAAAACAAGGTAGGCTCAGCACGTATGTAAACATTCAGTTTGAATGTAAACATGTTTCGTCACTACTATCTTCGCACAAGCTGAACTGAGACGATGCTCTACGGTCTCAGCATGCTTACTTTTGTACTCTAACATGTGGCATTAAAATATGCGTCACTCTTGACGTGTCACTTTTCTTACAAGCCTACCTTGTTGTCTGTATTACGTGATGCTTTTGATATGTCATATGTCGTATGTCATATGGCAGTCAAACAATTTTTTTCGTCGTACCAGTTCGACAGCTTTTCCATGAGTTCACTTGAGATATTTGAAAAGTAAAAACGGAATAAACGTAAAGTCAAAACGGAAAAATGACACTTCAAGTCAGACGTATATTTTATCGCCACATGTTAGAGTACAAAAGCAAGCATGCTGAGACCGTAGAGCATCGTCTCAGTTCAGCTTGTGCGAAGATAGTAGTGACCACACATGTTTACGTTCAAACTGAATGTTTACATACGTGCTGAGTCTACCCTGTTTTTTGTATACCGTGAAAAGCATCCTATGATTGAATCAAAACTAATAATTGTAACTTGTATATTGCTACATATTAATTGTTGGATGTGATATCATTTTATAACTGGCTCCATCCATATACTCCGACCAAATCCTGTAATTCAGGTAACCAACTCCATCGGAAATAAAAGCTATGTTACATAGAAAATATTCCCATTTATTTGCTTTTGAATTGTTTTTAATTTAGATTAAAATATTGGTGCAACTTGATGAAATTATAACATGTAAAGAAAAAGTACCGAATTTGTACACTTTTTGACTATTTACTAAAACTGCAATATCTCAGCCCCAGAACAACATTTCTTGGATCTTTTTTTATGAAAATACTCCTTATAAATAGCTCTTTGTAGTATGTAAGTTTTTCTGAACGAGAAAAAAATATTTTCTGTTTGAGGATGAAATAACTTCAAAAAGTAGTCTAAAAAATGTGCTTTTTTCGATGTTTAAAAAGTTCTGCAGACTGTAAACACGTATAATACCAAAAACTAATTCATGGAGAATATGGGCAAAGATCCACAGAAAAATAAAAAAATATAAAACGAATCGGTGACCCTGAAAAAAAATTGTGAAAGGACCCTATATTTGATTTTTGACCTAAAAAAAGCTCATTTTTCAAAAATCGATCTGGCGCGACCTCTAAACGATTTTTTAGAAATTTGGTTTGTTCTACAAAAATTATCCAGACAGGTATATCTTTCATTACAGGGTTGAGCACCATGACTTTTCGAACATCGATTTTTTTTGGGACACCCTATTCTAGAGGCTAAATTTCAAAATGTATTGTATCGTGGACTTCTAGTGCAAAAGTTTATCTACAACAGTTCGTTGTTTGAATTTCACTAATAACGGAGTTATAGCGCTAGTAACAGTAACTTAGACTAAATGATAGCGTATTTTGTTATCATTTAGTAAAAGTATAGCAACTAGTACCGTAGCTCCTTTAATAGTGAAATTCGAACATCGACCTGTTAAGGAGAGTTGTAGAAAAACCTTCGCACTAAAAGTCCAACCTATCAACACATTTTGAAATTAGGCCTCCGGAATGAGATATTGACAAACTACTAAATGATCAAACGCAGATTACTAAATGATCGATAACATCCTTGATTGGATGTAGTTAAAAATATGGAAGTTTTAGTTTAGATTAATCTATAGGGATTTTTGAATTTCTTTATGTAAAACGAACACCAGTTAATTTTCGTTATCTTTGCAGATACGTATTTCGACCACAACTGTGTGGTCGTCTTCAGTGTCTTGTACTTGACTCGACTTGAAGAAAACAATCGCAACTTACACTATTTATACTACGCTAGGTACCTAATCTAATCTTATTTGCCTACTTTATTTACCTATACAGTAAATTACTTTATTGTTTAGGTAGAAACTTGAAGAGCCAAGAGCTGCCATTTCCCTGATCCTTATTCAACAGCGCTGTTTGTACCTGTCGGTGGATTTCCAAACTCTCAGCTACATCGGGGAAGAGACATTTCTTAAGATTTTAATATTTGATGCCGTAATTGGGTGATTTTCCTTATACACATGCTCTGCTACCTTAGATCTAAATTCGTAATGTAATCCCTTATCGTTTTCTCTTTTCGCCTTACTCACTTCCGCCATATGTTCCTTGAACCTTATATCTAATGATCTTTTTGTTTGGCCTACATAGATTTTTTCACATTGGGAACAACTTATCTTATAAACGCCTGCCTTATTCAACATTTCTACTTTATCCTTCGTTGAACCCAATAGAGACTTGAGTTGGTTGTTTCTACTGGAGAATACTAGATCGATGCCGAATTTCCTTAGTCGAGGGCGTAGCTGGTTGGTGATGTGTTTATCATATGGGACCGAAACTCTTTTCAGCGGCTCCTCTATCGGTGTCAGCGTTGTATGTCCATTTCGTCGTAGGGTCCTTTCCTTCTTGTTGATGATCGCTCGTATAGTCCTCTCCTGGTATCCGTTGATCTTCGCTGTTTCCAAGATGTATTGTAGTTCCTTCGTTTTTCCTTCTTCGCTCAGGGGTATCGTCTGCATCCTGTGGATCATGTGATGAAATGCTGCCATTTTATGTTGGTACGAATGGTTCGATGTATATGTCGAACTTGAAAAGTTCAACAGTAACAATGAGTAGCTCTACAACGCAGTTAGCAAATTTCTGGGGCAGTATCTAATCTGAGTTTCATTACCGTGTCGGGTAAAAAAACGTGACGGAGGATAACCCAGAACATTAAGCAATAGTATTAGAGCAAGAATAGTTGATTAGTTTCTATTACATGATTGTAATTTCAGCCTTAGCAATTTAGCCAATATAGTCTCCGTAGGATTGCCAATCCGAAAATGGCGAATTCGACTCTCGTTTTGGTCAAGCATTTTTTCGAGTGGGAAGCTTTCTTGATTCCCTGTGCATCCATTCTTGCCACACACACTCCGGAAATGCAGGACAAGAACCTGAAACAAATAAATTAGATTGTTATAGAAAGGAGGTCTACTTGTATCTCTATTTCCGTTAGTAATGATCAATTTCAAGTGAGGTAATGAAATATTAATGACGAAATTACTTCCGTTTCTTACGTCGGTGGAGTTTTTTCCTCAGATGCCCTTAGTTCTATTTTGTTGTTTAGTCGTTCACCTGCCGCTCTTTCTCTGGTAGAGGTGAATAAAAAATTTAAACATAATAACAAATTTTCCTGTTATATCAGGTTTTGTTATTTTTATGTTATTCAAGAATAATATAAAATACCATCACAAGAACAAATTGTCTTGTGATAGCAAAATTTGTTATTTATATATTATTACCGTCTACGATAACAATGTACTATTTCATCAGTCATCCACACTATTGGCATTACATCCCCTCACTGGGACAGAGCCGACTCGCAGCTTAGTGTTCATTAAGCACTTCCACAGTTATTAACTGCGAGGTTTCTAAGCCAGGTTACCATTTTTGCATTCGTATATCATGAGGCTAGCACGATGATACTTTTATGCCCAGGGAAGCCGAGACAATTTCCAATCTGAAAATTGCCTAGACCGGCACTGGGAATCGAACCCAGCCACCCTCAGCATGGTCTTGCTTTGTAGCCGCGCGTCTTACCGCACGGCTAAGGAGGGCCCCTACAACGTTTTTGTTATGGGGGGGAGCCAATTTTTATGCACACTTTTGTTTTCGATATTCTATTATTATAGAGTTTTGGCACTTCCTCAGCAAGCGTGCTGGGAATTTTCACCTACCCCGGGCAATCTGAATGCCAAAGGGGATTAGGCTCCGTGGACCTCGTTCGCCGGTTGACTTAAAATCCTATAATAAACGTTGTATTAGTAATGTATTAGTTATGGTGGTTCAGGAACCTTCTTGCAATACTGCAAGTTCCAAGAACCACTGTCTTTTGGATGCTATGGAGGTTATGATGGGATAGTTCCAGCTCTTCTAAGGATCTCAGAAGAGATTTCGGGACTATTCCGGTTGCTGAGATAACAACCGGAATTATACGCACATCCTCCAGGTGCCACATCTGGTTCAACTCCTCCGCCAAGTCGTGGTACTTCGTTATCTTTTGGCACGAATCTCGCGATCCCAGTACAGCTTCACGAAACTATTTTCCAGAACCGGGACAGGCACATATTTGTAGTAGGCGACAAACTGGTTAACCAAGTTGTGTTCTCAAGCAAGCTGTTAGTGCACAATCTTGGGTACTTCGTTATGACGATGACGACCGAGATAGGCTGAATCAGCTAAGGCTGAACACCCGGACACGATATGCTCGATCGTCTCTCTTACTGAATTGTGCTTTCTGCAGCGGTCCTCCACGTTTTCGTGCAATATATAGTGCCGATAGTTCTTCGTCGCATTTAACCGGTCCTGAATGTTTCTGAGAAGAGTTCATGGGGGGTTTGTCGCATGCAACTCCTGCTCCCACGATGCGATCATCTCGTCGAAAGATTTGATGTCGCAATTCAGCCGATAGTCCTCCTGCGCCAGATGCAGGGCACTGAATCCGTAGTCAGCTTCACACACAGCGCGATAGATTTCGTGGTGGTTCTGGCTTTCCACGAGGTATCTTCGCAACTGCTGGATCTGGGAAATACATAGCGTCTGTATATCGGTGACGCCTCTCCCTCTTACTGTACGTGGCAGAGTGACTCTCTCAATTGACGATTTTGGATGGCGCATGCGATGCTTAGTGAACGGCACTCGTACTGCTTGTTCTAACGCCTCCAAGTCAGTCTTGGTCTACTTCACCACCTCGTAACTTTATGTCAACAAGGGCACGGCAAACGTGTTTATCGCCTTCACCTTGTTGCCGACCGACAAGAGGATCTTCAAAATACCGTTGACACGATGCAAGCTCTTTCTTGATCATCGTATGGTGGATTCCTTTCAGTTGCAGGAAACCTAGGAACTTGTACGTTTCGCCTTCAACCATGTTTCGAATCTCTTTCTGTTCGTTGAGGCGGAAACTGTCGGCATCCACGAGGTGTCCCCGGTGTAGATGTATGGATCGACATTTATCGATACCAAGCTCCATCTGGATGTCTTTGCTGAATACCGTTACAAGCCGCAGAAATTGCTGCAGCTTCTCCACAGATTCTGCAAACATCTTCAAATCGTCCATAAAAAAGGTGTGGGTAATGTTTATACTTCTTTCCCCACTCTTCAAATGATAGCCATAGTTGTGTTGGTTGAGTGCTCTGCTAAGAGGATTCATGGCAAGGCAAAACCATAGAGGACTGAAGCTATCGCCTTGGAATATGCCCCTCTTGATGCTGAGAGTCCTGGATCGTAACACCTTTTCTCCATTGGTAATAAGTAAGGATGTGCTCCACATCCCCATAGCGTCCTGAATTAGCCTAATGACGTTACCGTCTATCTTATACAACTGCAGTACCGTCAAACGGGGTGACTTGCAACATTTGGGTTTTCCACAAGTTTTTTATTTTTTTACAATAAAAATATACCCAAACATCGACTTATGTCATCACGCATCCCTAGTTTACATTGTATTTGTTGTGCCTAGTTGGTATTTAGGTGAAAATATAACTCACTTGTTTTTTTTTGTATTATTTTGTGAAACTGTTTCGTCAATTGAAAGTCGATCGTCGTAAATCGTAAGTTCGTGTAGCAAATTGAAAATAATTTCACCAAAATCAATCCCCTCTCCAGTTACAGTATCCAATTAGTTATGTAATTCCGCAAAAACTATAAAATAATAAAATTGTTTGTTTCTGAAATATCAACTTTTTTTAAAATTTGTCTCCGACTTGCAACAGCTGATACTCGATAGTTTTATTTTTCAAAAACTGCTGATTCAGTTTTAAAACATTAAAAAAAACTAGCATAGATTTTATGTATGGACAGTTACCAAATGACACACCCCGTTTCACCCCCAATTTTGTTACGCTATTCGAGTACAAGCCCTAATTTACTTAAAAGAAACTTTTTCTCAATTTTTAAGCCATTGTGATACTGTATTAATAAATCGAAAGATTTTTATCCCTTATTTCAGAAGCACATTGAATTCGGGTAACGGACACCATATATTTGTACGTAGTGTAACTTCATAAGAAATGCTCCGATTTTGGATCTTAATACACGAAAAGAAAGCTCTTGACTCGAGTGCTAAGAGAATCCGAAATATTACTTTTCCAATGTTTATACTAATTGTATAGTATATTTAAATTATACGACTATTTTCGTGACGCGACACCATTTCAATGTCACTGATTTTAAAGTACAAATATCTCATGAAAACTAAAATTTTCGAAGCAATACAATGTGCACTCAAAAAGATCTTTAAGAACTGTATTTAATTACGTATTCACCAATACATTTGCACCCAAATAGGTGCGATGGAGCACATTTGTAAAAATTTGATTAGGGAGTCTTTTTTCATACTAAAAGTCTGCTACTTTAATTGGCTATTAAACAATGTTCCCAAATCATTTTCCAATAAAAAAATATTTTTCTTGTAATTCAATATGTATGTTTTCGTGTCCTGCAAATATTAAATCCTAATTTTCAGTTTGAAATTTTGGTCCCTTGGCGTAGAAGTGCGTGGATTGTGTCATAACATAAATTGAAAAGCCTGCACATCGCTCTAATGGGCTCGTGTTGCGCGTAATCAGTTTGATGTTGCTGTAGTCTAAGGAAGCTCCGTTGTCTGAGAGGCCGGAGTCCCGTGTTGGTCGGGTGAGATGTACATTTTTGCAGGCCGAAACAGTTCGTTGCACATAAAAATTTCAAATACTTTAGATCCTGCACTGAGTGAGGTCTAACCACGGTAGTTCGAAACATCCCGTTTGTTCCCCTTCTTGAAAGCGGGGAACATGATGGATTTCTTCCAGCACACGAAAAAAGCACCTTGGGAAAGAATTGTTGATGATCGATCTTAGCGGTCCGCAGATAGCCAAGGAGCATTTAACAAGAACGTTTGGAGGAATTCCATCTGGTCCTGGAGCGCTCGAGTGTTTCAACTTGTTAATAGCGTTTAGAACGTCCTGGTCATCAAATTCGCGAATGTTGAAAAACATGGCTAATACCGTCAATATCCCTTACTGCACAAGGAATATCATCAGGATTGATAATTGCGCTGGAGAACGCACTGGCAAATTGTTTGGCAAATAGGTTGCAAATACCTTCATTTGTCGTCACCACTTCCTCTTCCAAATACATGCTTGATGGTAAGCCGGACTCTTTCCGCTTGTCGTTGACGAATAACCAAAAACTTTTGGGATTGTTTCTCAGGTACTTCTGCTTCCGTGCCAGTGGTCCCTCCAAACCCATTCTGACCAGACCCTAGCTTTGCGGAATCCGTCGCTCTATGAGGTCCGGATATTTAGTTCCAGTGTCGCCCACACGAGCAAAGTGAGCTTCACCGTACATCTTTTTCGAGGTTCCTCGTGCTCATACATCAACGCATCCAATTAGGGTGGTCGGTATTGGCCATTTTTGTCAAATACCGGTTTTCGGTATTTGATGGAGTCAATACCGGTAATACCGGTAGAATACCGGTTTTGTTGAAAATTTCAGGTAGTAAAAGAAAAACTTTTGATTCGGACTTCTGGATGAAAAACAATATTTGTAGACACAGTTCAAATGCTAAAATCATTGCTTGTTGAGCTGGGCAAAGCGAAACTTAAGTAGACATTACATACTGAGCGACTCATCTCCCAATCCGCATTGGATTTTGTTAGCAATGTTGCCAACTACTGAGACCTTCGAAAATCAGTGTTAAATACTTGCCCGTAATCCCTTCCGATTCATAATAGGCGAATTCCTTACGGATTGTATGCAAGGATCCCGGCGTCAACGTATTTGCCACCAGCAACGCAAGTGTTCTTCACAAGTTTGTTATAAAACCAGAAAAATATTCATAGAAGCATCTTCTTCGTACCGATCGTCAGGTATGATCGTTGTCTCCGTTTCATCGATCGCATCAGGAATGATTAGACGCTTCAAGATCCCATACGCATGCAGTAGCTCAGGATGCCTTGAAGAAAATGCAAAAATCGTTTCTGATTAATTGCTTCACGGCTGGATTATTCAAAAAGCAAAAAAAATCGGCGTATTTGGATCGTCTCTCTCGGATTCATTCTAGAAAAGCATAGAAATAGTGGCGGAAATATCTGTGACTTGATTTGATAATAGTTCCAACGTAAATTGGAACGCCACGTCGGCTTCATATAGAGTGCAAAACTCACAGAGCAGTAGTTCCACAACAGCTTGAACATGTTCGAGGGCTTGAAGTATTTCAGCGTGTCTTGGCATCAGCCACTAATTAAAATCCTTTTCCGAATTCAGGACGTTTTTCATAGGTAATCTACGGAAAAGAACTACTACGTCTCGCACCGTTTTCAAAATTTCATACATTGCGAGAAAATTCTGGACGACATCAACAATGTTCATTGAAGAAAAAGTCAGATTTTTTATACTGACAGCAAAACTTTCAATACCGAAAATACCGGTATTTTCCGTCTCTAATACCGGTATTTTCGGTACCCAAAATTGGCCGGTATTACCGGTTTCGGTACTACCGGTTAGACCACCCTACGTCCAATCTACTGAGACCCAATCCGGGTGAATACAGCGTGGGGTGGCAGACCCGCTTCCCCGAAGTTCCGCTAGGCCCTCTCCAGAAAGTTCACAGTGCTCACAAATCCTTATGTACCAAAATCACACTGTTTTGTTCAAGCGCACCCGAAATCTGTCGGCCAGTTGCCCCCATTTGATAAAATTCGGCCCGGCTTCGACCTATCATGAGTATTAGCCACCCGGATCAAACCCCACACGAAGGAAGTTGTAACCTACCTTTTTCGAACTAAATATTTCACATGTTGTGCAATTGCACAAATCGAGTTTCTGCCATAATTTATGTCTCACCTGTTAACTGCCCATAAATTCATAACAGTCCCATGTAGATAGGAAATCAAGCAAACATGACATTATGAATTTATGGGCAGTGTAGGGGAAGAGGCCCCAAAACGCCCCCCCAATGAGATTTTTTTCTAATTTGAATATGGCCTCAGCTAGCTATATTGTTTAACTGTTGCGTGAGGTAGAAACACCCATGAAAATCGATATAGCTAAGGCATAAAAGCAGTCTATGCTTAGCTAGGGCATATTGCCCCTCCTTCCCCTATAGCGTGATTGTGCGAAGTCCCATGGGGAGCGCTTTCAGGTGAAACAAAATAAGTTGTTAAAAGTCAACTATCGACGAATTTATCAACAAAACCGCAAGGAGTTTTTGCAACTCTTGTGATTTATCAGCTGTCAGTCAGTTATCAGCAATCCTTAGCAAAAATATAGGGTTTTTAGATAACTTTTTCCCTAAAGTGTCTTATTACAATCGTATATTTAAATAAATGCTCAAAACATAAATTGTATTGTACACAGCTTGAAAGGTGAACCAAATCTCTGCAATTATAACACTAATACTATGTTCGCACTAAGGCCTTGTAACATGTTATTCGGCTATCTTGATGAGCTTTCTTTTGTCGATAATTTGAATAACATGTTTTTCAGGTCGAAGTGCGAACATAGTATAAGTGTCCGTATCATTGATTTGATAACATTCAATAATCTAATGAAATAAATGTTGTTGCTTCCTACAGGTCATCTATATTCAATCATTGGTATTGGTTCTAATGTTGGGAAAATTAATGAAGAAAGTTTTCCTGGGTACACTACGAGCCGCCGAATTTGAGCATCTGATGGAGCGATTTTGGTACGCGTTGACCGAAACCTGTCTTGCTTTCACTGTTTTCCGAGATGACTTCAACCCAAAGTTCGTTGCATTATTCACTGTGTTACTGTTCCTGAAGTCGTTCCATTGGCTTGCTGAAGATCGTGTTGATTATGTGAGTAGTTTTATATACTTATTTGGTACTTGATGGACTACAGCTGTGCAGAGTAATTTTATATACAGGGTGTTCGGTTCCTTAGTGCAAATATGTTGGGGGCTGATAGATCATCATATTTGATGAAAAAAATTGTTCTACGCATATGCTCAAATCTCAACGACTACTGAGTTATCGTATTTTTTACTGTTTTCGTACATAACTGCCTTAAATTGATCATAACTCTGAAATTATGCTAAATAGCCTAAAGCTACTATCTCCATTGGAAAGCTTATGAAATTTTCTACATGCATGCTGTCTCTTAACTACGGAAAATTAGCTTTTTATAACCTTTGAGAAGCGAAAATGTGAAAAATTAGTATCATTCTAATGGTTTTTCCTTAATTTTTCAATAAAATACGTAGTTATGTGCACTGTTTGAAATACTCTACCACTCTGTCTTTGATCCCAACTTCCTATGTCGTTTCAATTCGCTGCAATTTCAATATTAACATATCATGTTGTGTCCTGAATTAACAGTTCACAAAATAACGAATGTAGAACCACTGTGCTAATGTTGACGTCTCTATGCACCACGCACCGCACACTTGATCATCGCGCGGAATGTCTACACTGCGAAAATTCCACACATTTTTATTGGCAAAATCCATTAATTTAATTCATGATTCTAATTAGTGCACACATAAGCACTCTGCACGCGAAGTACAAATATAATCTATAATCAAATAAAATGTATGTGTGGTCTCTAATATGCAGTTATTGAATTTATGTGTGGGTACAAATTACATATATTTGGGTCGCCAAATTGCAAAAATTGATGTGTGACACTACTATATTCAATACAAAGAATTTTCGCGGTGTAGTACTGTGGCGGCTCGCATGTTAAGCTTAGTATGGAGATCTCAAGGAAAATTTGATCTAATTACCAAAGTAATTTCAACGTAAATGCAGTAGATAAAGTAGGCGAAAAATCATTGTTTGTCTGTCAACAAACAGGTAAGAACTTGAAAATAAATAGCTGCAACTTTTTTCCGAAAAATAGAAAATCTTTTGCAGCATCTCCTCGCTTGTATCGTCGTAGGTGTAGATGTCTCGTCTAGCCGAAGACATATCTCTGAGGTTCGTGTGCTTTCCCCAGCCCATGTGAGAACTTCCTTGGAATTGGGAAGCCAGTTCCGTGAATGGAAACCTCCAAGAAAGTGGACAAGTGGAATGCTTTGTGAGCTGAAGGTTTCTAGCATGACATAATGGAATCGCCTCAGTTCTTGCCTTATTCGCTGTACACTGAAGGCACTCAGTACCTGCTCATAAACCAGTGCCCAGTGTAGACCCATCGTCCAAAAATGTGTATACCGAAACAAGCTGATTGTTTCAATGCGACGTCACAAGAAAAATATGCCACTTCCTCCATATTACTAGCTGATTGCTCCAGGCCGTCTGGTAACGTTTTGGTACCTGACGGTTTTCCACAACGTTCCACGATTGCTTAAGATAAAGCTCCAACTGCTCGAGATCCACTTCTTTGTGTGATGTTTTGTTACTAGTTCTGCCTTCCCGTTTACACATTCTTGTTTGCGTCGTTTAATGGGTTAGATTGATGAGAATCAATTTTTTTTGTCTTAAGTTAAAGCTTAGAGTCTGAAGAATATGGAACAATCAGTTTTATACCTAGAAACACTTTCCTTCGCATTATTTAAGAGCATACAAATAAACGCAAAATTCATCGGACGAAAACGAAGTATATGACATTTATGACTGATAAATCGACTGGTTATTTTTTATAATTTGTGCTAAATACTTTTTTTTAATACAGAACTCGAACTCTGGTATTATCGAAATTGTATCCCCAGCAGCGTGATGAACTTGGTGATGAATCATTTTCAGACAGCGGGGGCGGGACGGCATCACGCCGTTGGGGTTCGACGGAATGGATCAGCGTGAACTTATTGAATGCAATAGAAATTCCCCTAAATTTTTCCGGAAGCGTCGTCAGAAATGCATCAAAGGCTCCATAGGAATCCCTCCGGAAGTTCCTCCAGAAATTCATTCTGAAGTTCCTTCTTCCGAAAGATCGTTCAGGAATTCAACGGGAAATTCCTTCAGGTGCTCAACGGGAAGTTCATTCAAGACTCCCACAGGAAGATCCTTCAGGACTTTATCCAAATGTTTTTCAAGGATTTCTTTCGGAAGTTCATTCACAAATTATTACGGAGGTTCTTTCAGGAAATTCGTTCAGAAATTCCTCCGAGATGTCCTTCAGGAATTCCTCCGAAATTTCCCCGGGAGATCAACCAGGAATTCTCTCAGAAACTATTCTAGGAATTCCTCGAGTTGTTCCTTCGGGCATTCCTCCGAAAGATCGATCTGGTTTTCTTTCCGCATTTATTTCAGGAATCCCAAGGGAAGTTTGTCCAAGGCTTCTATCGGACGATTCTCCATGAATTCTCCAGGGAAATCCTGCACGAATTGATACAGAACCTATTCAAATAACTACTCGGGAAGTTTCTCCAGAAATTCCCTGAGAAAATCTTTCGGAAGTTCCTCAAAGAATTCCTTTAAAAGATTATCTAGAAAGTTTCTTAAAGAAACTTCGATCAGGAATTCCTTCGAAAGTTTCTTGATGAATTTCTCCGAATAATTCGTAAGAAATTGCGCTGATAATTCCATTAGAATTACTCTGAAAGTTCCTTCAGGAATCCCTCCGAAGTTCCTCCGGGAGACGACCAGGAATTCTTTCCGGAATTCTTCCAGGAACTCCTCGAAAAGTCCAGGACCAGGAATTCTTCCTTCCTCGTTTGTCGGGTGAAGATCACTGCGTCCAGATTTTAGGACTATTGTGATATACCCTTTTACTGTGAAATACGCAAGTTATCTCAGTAACATGTTTGTCACTGAGATACCTTGGTATCGACTGAACTCAAGACCATCTATTATTGATGAATAGAGATCCTGAGTTACAGTATGTGACTCCCCATTCTGGCGAGACTAGCTTTATGAAGCCAACCACGTCCTTGGGGATAAGATCCATATGTCAGCAGGCCCTAAAAAGGGCTTGCTGAGAACTTTGAACCTACGTTGGGTGAGTGCACTGCAATAGCAGAGGATGTGTTCTGATGTTTCTCTCTCCTCGTCACAGAAGCGGCAATTTGAGGTTTGGATTGCTCTGATCTTTTGTAGATGGTATCTGCAGGGACAGTGTCCAGTTATTAGACCGGTGTAGATGTTGAGATCCCTTTTGTTGAGACCTAATAGTTGTTGGGTTTTCTTGGGGTTAATCGTTACGAGCCTTTTGGATTGGCTCGTATGGGGAAGTGCATTCCAGTTTGATGTGATTTGACTGACCATATATTTGTTCAGTTCCATTTTACAGAGCAGTCTGAGATCCCGCAGAAGGGCTCAGGGCCAATGAACCTTTCATTAGATCCATTCCTGGTTAGCTCATCAGCAATCTCGTTTCCCTCTAGACCCGTATGTCCTGGGATCCAATATAGGTAGACCTGATTGCGTATGGATAAGTTTTCAAAGCCAGAATGCATTCGCACACTAGCTTTGAGTTACAAGTGTAGTTATTAAGCGACTTAAGTGCCGCTTGGCTGTCAGAGAAAATACATATTTTTGCAAATCTATACTTTCTCCTCAGGCATAATTCTTCCTTACTTCTTCCAGTATTTCGTCGGGAAGTTCCTCTAGGAACTCCTCCAGAAGTTCTTCCAGGAATTCCTTCGGAACAGTGATGGGAAATGTCAAAAAAATGTCATGGGGTTGCTATTACTAATTTGCTAATAACTTTTTTCAAAAGTTATGTACAATTCGGATTTTTTTATTAGCATGCAATGCTCAAAGGATCCTACAAGTTTGCCAAACAGGTTATTGTTCTAAATACACAGTATGAGGCACGATAACGAATTTAAAAAATGTCACGGAATGTCATGACATTAATGTCATTTGACACTAATTCGGCTCTCACGGCGCCAATTTAAGTTTTAGAGTAATGACCTATTAGAAAAAGTTTTAGTATCCTTTGAAGGCTTTATATTCATATAAAACATACGATTTAAATTACTTGTGAAAAAAGTTATTAACAAATTAGTCCCATGACATCGATATGACATTTCCCGTCACTGCTTCGGAAATTACTGCTAGAATTGATTCAGAAGTTATTCCAATAATTCCTCGGGAAGTTCCTCCAGCACTTCCTCGGGAAATTCTGCCGGAAGTTTATCGAAGAATTTTTCCGGTATATCCTCTAGAAAGTCCCTTCAAGTATTCCTTGGGAAATTCTTCGAAAATCGGAAATTCCTCCGGAAGTGCATTGAGGAATTCGTTCACAAGTTCATTCAGAAATGCTTCCGGAAGTTTTTTCAGGAATTCCTACGGAAGTTCCTATAGTAACTCGTCTGGAAGTTCCTTGAGGAATTCCTCCGGAAGATAGAATTTTTCCCGAAGTTCTTTTATGAATCCCGAATCTGAATCCTTTAGGAAGTTCCTTTAGGAAATCCTCCGGAAGTATCTTTAGAATTCCTCCGGAAGTTTCTTTAGGAATTCCTCCGGAAGTTCCTTTAGGAATTCCTCCGGAAGTTCCTTTAGGAATTCCTCCGGAAGTTCCTTTAGGAATTCCTCCGGAAGTTCCTTTAGGAATTCCTCCGGAAGTTCCTTTAAGAATTCCTCCGGTAGTTGCTTCAGGAATTCCTCCGGAAGTTCCTTTAGGAATTGCTTTGGAAGTTCCTTTAGAAATTCCTTCGGAAGTTCCTTTAGGAATTCCTGCGGAAGTTCCTTTAGGAATTCCTGCGGAAGTTCCTTTAGGAATTCCTGCGGAAGTTCCTTTAGGAATTCCTGCGGAAGTTCCTTTAGGAATTCCTGCGGAAGTTCCTTTAGGAATTCCTGCGGAAGTTCCTTTAGGAATTCCTCCGGAAGTTCCTTTAGGAATTCCTCCGGAAGTTCCTTTAGGAATTCCTCCGGAAGTTCCTTTAGGAATTCCTCCGGAAGTTCCTTTAGGAATTCCTCCGGAAGTTCCTTTAGGAATTCCTCTGAAATTCCTTTAGGAAATCTGTCGGAAGTTCCTTTAGGAATTCCTCCGAAGTTCCTTTAGAATTCCTCCGAAGTTCCTTTAGAATTCCTCCGAAGTTCCTTTAGGAATTCCTCCGGAAGTTCCTTTAGCAATTACTCCGAAAGTTCCGGTGGAATTCCTGGAGTAGTTTCCGGTGGAACTCTGAAGATATTTCCCGTGGAATTCCCGAGGAACTTCCGGAGGAATTCCTGTAGAAATTATCGGTGAAATACCTGGAGGAACCTCCGGGAGGAATTTCTGAAGGAATTTTCTTTTCTGGAGGAACTTCTGGAGGAATTCCTGGAGGAACTTCCGGAGGAATTCCTGGAGGAACTTCCGGAGGAATTCCTGGAGGAACTTCCGGAGGAATTCCTGGAGGAACTTCCGGAGAAATTCCTGGAGGAACTTCCGGAGGAATTCCTGGAGGAACTTCCGGAGAAATTCCTGGAGGAACTTCCGGAGAAATTCCTGGAGGAACTTCCGGAGGAATTCCTGGAGGAACTTCCGGAGGAATTCCTGGAGGAACTTCCGGCGGAATTCCTGGAGGAAGTTCCGGAAGAATTCCTAAAGAAACTTCCGGAAGAATTCCTAAAGAAACTTCCGGAAAAATTCCTGGAGGAACTTCCGGAGGAATTCCTGGAGGAACTTCCGGAGGAATTCCTGGAGGAACTTCCGGAGGAATTCCTGGAGGAACTTCCGGAGAAATTCCTGGGAGAACTTCCGGAAGAATTCCTTGGAGAACTTCCGAAGGAATTCCAGGGGGAACTTCCGAAGGAATTCCTAAGGGAAACTTCCTGCGGAATTCTTGGAGGAACTTCCGGAGGAATTCTTGGAGGAACTTCCGGAGGAATTCTTGGAGGAGCTTCCGGAGCAATTCCTGGGGAAATTTTCGGAGGAATTCCTGGAGGAACTTCTGGAGGAACTTCCGGAGGATTTGCTGGAGGAACTTCCGGAGGAATTCCTGGAGGAACTTCCGGAGGAATTCCTGGAGGAACTTCCGGAGGAATTCCTGGAGGAACTTCCGGAGGAATTCCTGGAGGAGCTTCCGGAGGAATTCCTGTAAGAAGTTCCGGAGGAATTCCTGGAGGAACTTCCGGAGGAATTCCTGGAGGAACTTCCGGAGGAATTCTTGGAGAAACTTCCGGAGGAATTCCTGGAGGAACTTCCGGAGGAATTCCTGGAGGAACTTCCGGAGGAATTCCTGGAGGAACTTCCGGAGGAATTCCTGGAGGAACTTCCGGAGGAATTCCTGGAGGAACTTCCGGAGGAATTCCTGGAGGAACTTCCGGAGGAATTCCTGGAGGAACTTCCGGAGGAATTCCTGGAGGAACTTCCGGAGGAATTCCTGGAGGAACTTCCGGAGGAATTCCTGGAGGAACTTCCGGAGGAATTCCTGAAGGAACTTCCGGAGGAATTCCTTAAGGAACTTCCAGGGGAATTCCTGGAGGAATTTCCGGAGGAATTCGTGGAGGAACTTCCGAGGAATTCCTGGAGGAACTTCCGGAGGAATTCCTGGAGGAACTTCCGGAGGAATTCCTGGAGGAACTTCCGAGGAATTCCTGGAGGAACTTCCGGAGGAATTCCTGGAGGAACTTCCGGAGGAATTCCTGAGGAACTTCTGGAGGAATTCCTGAGGAACTTCTGGGGGAATTCCTGGAGGAACTTCCGGAGGAATTCCTGGAGGAACTTCCGGAGGAATTCCTGGAGGAACTTCCGGAGGAATTCCTGGAGGAACTTCCGGAGGAATTCCTGGAGGAACTTCCGGAGGAATTCCTGGAGGAACTTCCGGAGGAATTCCTGGAGGAACTTCCGGTAGAATTCCTGAAGAAACTTCCGGGGAAATTCCTGGAGGAACTTCCGGAGGAGTTCCTGGAGGAGCTTCCGGAGGAACTCCTGGAAGAACTTCCGGAGGAACTCCTGGAAGAACTTCCGGAGGAATTCCTGGGGGAACTTCCGAAGGAATTCCTGGGGGAACTTCCGAAGGAATTCCTGGGGGAACTTCCGAAGGAATTCCTGGGGGAACTTCCGAAGGAATTCCTGGGGGAACTTCCGAGGGAATTCCTGGGGGAACTTCCGAAGGAATCGCTGGGGGAACTTCCGAAGAAATTCCTGGAGGAACTTCCGAAGAAATTCCTGGAGGAACTTCCGAGGAATTCCGGGAGGAACTTCCGAGGAATTCCTGGAGGAACTTCCGAGGAATTCCTGGAGGAACTTCCGAGGAATTCCTGGAGGAACTTCCGAGGAATTCCTGGAGGAACTTCCGAGGAATTCCTGGAGGAACTTCCGAGGAATTCCTGGAGGAACTTATGAAGGAATTCCTGGAGGAACTTCCGGAGGAATTCCTGGAGGAACTTCCGGAGGAATTCCTGGAGGAACTTCCGGAGGAATTCCTGAAGAACCTTCAGGAGGAATTCCTGGAGGATTTTCCGGTGGAATTCCCGGAGGAACGTCCGAATGAATTCCTGGAGGAACTTCCGGAAGAATTCCTAAAGAAACTTCCGGAGAAATTCCTGGAGGAACTTCCGGAGGAATTCCTGTAGAACCTCCGTAGGAATTTCTGGAGGAACTTCCGGAAGAATTCCTGCAAGAACTTCCGGAGGAATTCCTGGGGGAACTTCCGAAGGAATTCCTGGGGGAACTTCCGAAGGAATTCCTGGGGGAACTTCCGAAGAAATTCCTGGAGGAACTTCCGAGGGAATTCCTGGAGGAACTTCCGAGGGAATTCCTGGAGGAACTTCCGAAGAAATTTCTGGAGGGATTTCCTAATTCCTGAAGGGATTTCCGAATTCCTGAAGGAATTTCCGATTTCCTGGAGGATCTTTTGTGTGGAAGTTCCTTGGGTAATTTCCAGTGGATTTTGTGGGTGAATTTCTGGTGAAATTCCGTGGGGAGTTTTCGGAACAATTTCTGGGACATTTTTTAAAGGAATTAAATAATAAATTTACAGAAGATTTCTTGAAAGAATTTCATACGAAATCCAGAATATGTGGGAGAATTCCTTGAGGAATTTCGGGAGGAATCCTTGGGGCAATTAAAAAAGTTCGAAGGCATTTTTAAAAGATTTACGGGGGTATGCCTGAAGGATAACCGGATAAATTCCTGGATTTATTGCTAGAGAAAATTAAAGAGTTATTTACGGATTTTGCTGGAGAAATGTTTGGAGTCCAGGAATTAGAGAAATTGTAAATGAAGAATAAACGAATTAACGAATTCACGAATAAATGATATGACGAATTATCGGGATAGCAAGTTAATTTTTAATTTTCATTTCTTCTGACAGTTATCCATTCAGTCATATTAACTGGTTATTGAATTAGGGAACTAAGGAATTGGCAATTTAACAATTTAAAAATTAACGAAACTAATCAATAACGAGTTAACAAATAAATGATTCGACACATAAATGTGTGGCAAACCACTAATCAGTGAATGAAAAATACAGGAATCTTCATAACTGTTGAAAGATTCTAAAATTCTTCAAATGAACTCCAGGAAATACCAGTTTGCCAAGGTATTTATTCATAATGCTCATACTTTTCAAGGAATATCCAAATATTGTTTCCAATGAATCAACTACTGGGAGAAAAGCTCATCAATGAAGAACAATTTGTTGTGATTACACACTTTTATCAATTTGTGTGAAAATATTTTATTTCGTTTCTATCGCTGGAAGTCCTTAATAACAATTAATTGTTGATTACTCCAATGAACCTTTCGAATATGGCACAAATTACTTTGAAATCCCCAAAACCAATTCCAATCATCCATTAAACATATCAAAAGCATAATTAATCATTAACTTGTACATCATTCTTTAGAAGATGGTTTCATCGTTTCCATGTACCACTTGCATACTTGTCTCCGTCGTAACATGCGAACCGCCACAGTACTAGACATTCCGCGCGATGATCAAGTGTGCGGTGCGTGGTGCATAGAGACGTCAACATTAGCACAGTGGTTCTACATTCGTTATTTTGTGAACTGTTAATTCAGGACACAACATGATATGTTAATATTGAAATTGCAGCGAATTGAAACGACATAGGAAGTTGGGATCAAAGACAGAGTGGTAGAGTATTTCAAAAGGTATGTTTTGGTCAAACAAAACAGTGCACATAACTACGTATTTTATCGAAAAATTAAGGAAAAACCATTAGAATGATACTAATATTTCACATTTTCGCTTCTCAAATGTTATGAAAAGCTAATTTTCGTAGTTAAGAGACAGCATACATGTAGAAAATTTCATAAGCTTTCCAATGGAGATAGTAGCTTTAGGCTATTTAGCATAATTTCAGAGTTATGATCAATTTAAGGCAGTTAAGTACGAAAACAGTAAAAAATACGATAACTCAGTAGTCTTTGAGATTTGAGCATATGCGTAGAACATTTTTTTTCATCAAATATGATGATCTATCAGCCCCCAACATATTTGCACTGAGGAACCGAACACCCTGTATAAGAGTTATTTACTTGAATTCTCAATAAATTCATCACTTATTTTTACAGATGGAACGAAGTCCCGTGATTGGATGGATATTTCACTTACGAGTGGCCGGATTGTTGTTGTGTCTCGGTGTCCTGGACTATCAGCTTATTTCGTACGCATACCAGTCCACAATTGCCAAAGGAGCCACCGTCCAATTGGTATTTGGCTTCGAGTATGCCATTTTAATGACTATGGTACTAAATACAGCTATCAAGTACATGTTCCACGCTGCAGAGTTGCGCTCCGATACTCCATGGGAGAACAAAGCAGTATTCTTACTCTACACAGAACTCATTATTGGATTCATTCGTGTCGTGTTGTATGTTATCTTTGTTATTTTAATGGTGAAGATCTACACGCTTCCCTTATTTGCATTCCGACCAATGTACTATACAATGAGGTAAAATGATCAAATTTCTTTGTTTTTATGAGAACTTACTAATTTGGCTCTCTAACTTACCGTAGAAATTTCAAAAAAGCTCTCAACGACGTCATCCTATCGCGAAGAGCTATTCGCAACATGAACACCCTTTACCCCGACGCTACTCCAGAGGAACTGCAACTTTCCGACAACATCTGCATCATTTGTCGCGAAGATATGGTTAGCAATTCGAAGAAACTTCCTTGTGGCCATATTTTCCATACCACATGCTTGCGATCGTGGTTCCAGCGGCAGCAAACTTGTCCAACGTGCCGGCTAAACATTCTGCGCACACCTATCACGACCGCTGCACCCAATCCAGTGCAGCCAGCAAACAATGAAGCACAATTGCCTAATGCGAACGAAGGAAACCGAACTGGCACCACAGGCGCCGCAACGGGACCGGTTCAACCGAATGGTAAGTTTGTAAAATGGTTTATTTATATAATTCTCAAGTTCCGATATTATCGCGATAATATAGTGTTTTTTGATGTCTTTACTAACCTACATAGAGGGAATGACGGCTTTGGCAGGTTTTGTTCTATTATTGTCAGGGATTTTTTTTATAACTGATTTTGCTCAAATTTGGCCTAAACATTATTTGCATATCAAAGAATATTTTATAAAATATTTCATAAAATTTGGTCGACAAAAACCCCCCTGCCAATAATAGAACAAAACCTGCCAAAGCCATCTTTTCCCCTATATAATTGCTGTAGGTCGTTTGGCCTAATGCCGTTTAGCATAAAAGGTAGTTTGGCATAATGGTCGTTCGGCATAAAGTTGTTTGGTCTGATTGCCGGTTGACCTAATAGTCGTTTGACCTAATGGTCATTTGTCATAATTTCAACAACATATTAAATATCAAGAAATTTTCCATTTTATTAAAGGATGATGTTGCCTTCGTTTGAACATAAGCTGTTCTTTGAAGTTCAACTGTTTTATTTTTACATTAGCAGACCCGTAACTTCGTCTCGTTCAAAATTAATTAGTTAGCATAAACATCTATTTTGTATTCACAATTTAAGTTTTAATGTTTGCTCTGCGATTCGATATCATTTGGCAGGGCAAACGTCAAAACTTCTTTTTTTACATGTCATATTAGATTCCATAAAGCTTGATTAATTCTCGAATTATACAGAAATTAATCAGTTCAATCAAAGTTAATTGCCTATTTTCAGGATATTAGACCACCAGTCTTGGACATTAATTTACAATGTTCTGAAAACTCAGATGGGAATATGGGATCATCCATAAATTACTTAACGCTTAGAGGGGGAGGGAGGTTGTCCGAAGTGTGGCAATCCATAAACAAATTTTGAATGTTCCATACAAAAAGTGTAACATAGGGAGGATGGAGTGGTTGAAAATGGCCAATTTTTGCGTTACGTAAATAATGGATTATTCCTATGTACATTATGTGGAAGATTATGATTTGAAAAATGTATTGTTGGTAACTACTTTCCTTCGATGGGACTCAAACCCACGACCCTCAGTACGCTAGACTGGTGCTTTAACAAACTAAGCTACGAAGGACTTCCGTCGGCCTTCGCAACTTAGCAGCTACGGAATGAGCTAAAGATTCCCAAATTGGACGCATAGTTCAATTTCTAGCAGTGATTCCACTATTCTAGCGTTCTAATAGTCGTGGGTTCTCGTCCCATCGAAGGAAAGTACTACTCACCTCCAATACATTTTTCAAATCATAATCTTCCACTTAATGTACGTATTCACATCCGAGTTTTCAGAACATTGTAATTCAGAAATTAATGTTTTATTTGTATGGAAGCCCCCCCCCCTCTTCTAGAGCGAGGAGGGGTTTCAAACCATCATAGAAACATTCCTTGTCCTCAAAAACCTCCACATGCCATATTTGGCCCCATTTGTTTGACTAGTTCCCGAGAGAAACATGTGCATAATTTGTATAGGAGCGAAAAGTTGAGACGAAATATCATAGAAATATTTATTATCTTCAAAAACCTCCACATGCCAAATTAGGTTTCAGTTGCTTCATTAGTTCTCGAATTCTGCAGACATTTTTGTTTCATTTCTTCTAGAGCTTCTAGAGCGGGGAGGGGTTTCAACGCATGATACAAACATTTCTTGCCATCAAAAACCTCTACATGCCGAATTTAGTTTCATGTTCCTGTGTTATGTAGAAATCGATTCAAAATATCGATATATTTTTTGAACATCACAAGGATCATTCTTTGACCCTACGTACGTAGTAGTTGATTATCCGGAAGCTCCAGAAAGTTCAGAAAAGTGACACTTTTTTAAATTCTTCTTCTTCTTTATCTTATTGGCATTACATCCCCACACTGGGACAGAGCCGCCTCGTAGCTTAGTGTTCATTAAACACTTTCACAGTTATTAATTGCAAGGTTTCTAAGCCAGGTTACCATTTTAGCATTCGTATATCATGAGGCTAGCATGATGATACTTTTATGCCCAGGGAAATCGAGACAATTTCCAATCCGAAAATTGCCTAGACCGACACCGGGAATCGAACCCAGCCACCCTCAGCATAGCCTTGCTTTGTAGCCGCGCGTCTTACCGCACGGCTAAAGAGGGCCCCACTTTTTTAAATTAGCTACCTAATAGCTACCATTTCCTAATCATTGGTATAGAAATCTAAGGGCTACATATGTAGATTAGAGCCTATGAAGTGACTAGGTAGCCCCGGAACGTCTCCAAGTATTTTTCCGAAAGATCCAGAACACTATGGAGAAAGGTCACTAAGTCTTCTAAAAATAAAGGAATTTCTATTCTAAAACATCGTACCTGCAAGAGTAAAAGAAAAACCATCTCAGAAGTTTGCATTCAAAATCAGAAACTTGCTTCCGTGGATGCTTTGCCTCTTCAGAAGCTTTGTTTGGAAAACAATTCATGGGCATCCTAAGGATCTAAACTGGATAAGTCTAAATGAAGTATTCCGAAGCTTTTTTGGGTGGCAACATAGGGTCTAAGCGCTTTCACAATGCTGCAGAAATCAAACCGATTGAAAAATAATCTAATCATCTCAAATTTCGCGGATTATCATTTGATTTCATTGTTGGTACTCATCAATAAGAAACGAAATAATAAAAATGAAATGGTCAATGCAACCGAGCAATCTGTTGACTTGTAGGATATGGTAATAAGAATGCCTGATAGATGCATTCACTCTAAATATATGTAGATTTTTTTGCGGCTGCTGTTTGTGTGTAAAGTCAAAAGGAGGACATTTTTGGCTTAAAGCAGAACAGGAGAACATTGTCTGAAAAAGAAAACGATTCTATGACACTGCCCCTGAATGTCACTAACCCGAATTTCACTAACCCGCACGCCAGTACCCCGAAAGGCTACCTGAGCAACACACATGTTGTAAATCAGTCTATTATACTCATATACGACTAAATTTGGTCATATATGAGTTATTTCAACCAAACCAACGTGAATTGTGCTGCTTGAGTATTGTCCCGAATAACCCGCTTCCCCGAATGGTCACTACCCCGAATTATCATTACCTCGAATGACCATTACCCCGAATTTGTCAAAAATTAAAATAAAAAACATGTACAGTATTCCCCCGCTTATCCGGACCTCGCTAGTCCGACGACTCGTTAGTCCGGATCTCGATAATTCGAAATTTTCCGCATTAAAAAGTATCAGCATTTATTTAAACACATTAGGCTGTCAGTTTTTAAATTTGTGCTGTGATTTTGTTTTGGTTCATTTGTATGGATTTGACAGTCGGATTAACGAGAGAAACCCCGATAGTCCGGCCATACATTTGTCGGATCAACGGGGGTATACTGTACTCATTTTTTTGCTACCTTTATTACTTTATTAGATTGCGTTTCAATAATGAAGTTGAAAATAGAAACTAATCAGTCAAAAATAACATATTCAGAATAATTAAAGTATGAGTCATTTACTCACCCGTCTTATTCCGGGCTACCGCGTTGTTTAAAAGAAGGAAACATTTACTTTTTCGCCGCATCCCGGCCAAATGCGTTCCTTAAAAGAGGTTATTTACTCTTCCAACTTATTCCGGGCAAATGCGTGCTTTAAAAGAAGGAGGCATTCACTCTTTCGCATTATTCCGGGAAAGTGCGTGCTTTAAAAGAAAATGTAATTTACTCCCCCATTTACTGCATTACTTTAAAGTGCATAATTTGAATGAAAAAAGGTTTTTACTCTCTCGCCTTGTCTCGGGTAAGTGCGTGTATTGTATTTAGCGCATTAACATTGAATCGCCTGTTTAAGGGTCTGTCTCATTTGGAGAATTAAACTTAAAAATGACAGTTCGAAAATTAACAAATAACCCGGGAATAAGAATGGCTGGTGCTGCCCAGCAATTCCAATAAGACATCGATGCAAAATGATTCGATATCTGTCAAAGTAATCTTGCTCTGCAAGCAGGGTTATCTGATAATTATTTATATGTCACTTTTAGGTTTAACTTCAGTTTAAGTCTCCAAATGAGACAGAGCCTAGGCGTGCTTACAGCGGCACTCGAGAAGTTAACTTTCGGAAATCAGTATGGCGAAAGGCATCTAAGGTTAAATACCTATCTCAAAAATAAGCGCCTTAATCGAAAAAGTATTTGGTAAGGGTAGTAGCAGACACTTTCCTACATAACCGGTACTAAATAGCTATTCATTAAAAGTTCCTACTGTTGAGTTCGTCTGTCTGTATGTCTTTCGCCATACAAACTTCAGGTGGTTAACTCATGCCGGCTATTTTTGCATATACAGGCTACTGTCATGCTACTGTGTTTAGCCCATCGCCAAATCGTAGCCAGGATGTCCCGGACACAATTGTTTTTCTATTGATGATGATGACACCGCGCTTGTTACAGGCTCGGCATATACGTTCGCGCCTGACTGGCAGCGGCAGGTGGGAAACCAACCACTGCACTATGGGGAATTCTCATACAAATGGGTGGCCAAAAATATTTTTTCATTGAAAACTGTTTCTATGCAACATATTTTATGTGCAAGAATATTTAAGAACCTTTTTTTAATCCTTTAACCCTTAAATGCGCAATGTTGTTTTAAAACAACAAACCAAAAATACGTTTAATGTTAATGGTTTTAATGGTTGTTTACGTTAAAAATATTTTCGACGAATTCTAAAAAAATCGCCTTGCGCCTTTAAGGGTTAAGGGCCATCGTTAACCCTTCAAAAAATGTCACCCGCGAAATTAATTTTTTATTTTTTTTTTCTGTATTTGTTTTTGTTTTTTCTAATACAGCATGCAAAAAACAGCAAACAACTATGTTTCTAGTAATAATGTTGGTCATTTTCTGATCATAACGAGGTATAGAGAATAAAAACCACAATTTTCAAGAAAACTCATTGCAGCGTACTCGTAAGCGCGCAAATATGCGCAAGCAAATCACTCACTAGAAGGTGGTACTATAGGGTTATATTTCAATCCCCATTTACATATGAGGGGACATTTGGGACATTAGGTTTGCGGGACCATTTTATAGCAAAGAATTATGATACCGCGATGTGCCCTAATTTCGCCTAACTTCGCGCATTACAAAATCATTTATTTTTTTCAATTTTTAGGTACCAGTCAAAATTGAAAAATCTGGAGGATTACAAAATATCATTGTTGTTAAATGTTTTTCACGAAAGAATTTGAAAAACAAACTTGGTTTAGTACACCAAATAAAATTATTTCAATTTGGTCCTCCTATCGACCGCCATATTTGCTTGTGCTTAGCACAGAGACGAAGAACATGACCCAAGTAAACAAATGATTTTACTGTACAAAAGTGGCTACTTTTTGGAAATATTTGTATCCATTATGCTCTGTTGGATATGTTTATTCGTCATTACTATTGAAAAGTGTGAAATTTTATGTATTTTGTGTTTATTTAGACTTTCGCTTTGTGCGCGAAATTAGGCATATGAGAGTAATTAGAGTGCCTAATTTCGTTTATTGTTTCATTTGCAACATTCTAATGAACAAAAGCAATATAATGCGCACGACAGTTTTACACTGAATAGAACCCGAAGAGTTCATTCCCATACGCTTTTTATCTAATTTTCAGGCGGATAACCACCGACATCGACTAATGCTGACTTGAAAAATCTTATTAGATTAGTGCCTGCAATAGCTATCAAATTCGATGTGTAAAATGATGCTAAACTTAAGTCGAGGATAAAACTACAGCAGCTTTTTCGACAATGTATACAATATAGACGAATCCAAGTAAAAATAAGAAGAAGACACACGACGGTGTTAACTTTGACAGATCCTACAGCTCAGCATAGGGAGATCATTTTAAAATGCTTATAATAAATTCTAGACAAATTGTAATTAAAATCTAATTGGTGTACGGTACGGAAAAAGTTCCGAATTACATATCTGGAAGCTAATCTCAATTTTTTTATTTTTTTCCAAAAATGTATCTATCATACAGTTCGGAACTTTTTCCGTATCATACATCAATCAGATTTTAATTACATTTTGTCTAGAATTTATTATAAGCATTTTAAAATGATCTCCCTATGCTGAGCTGTAGGATCTGTCAAAGTTAACACCGTCGTGTGTCTTCTTCTTATTTTTACTTGGATTCGTCTATTGAAGATGTCTTATGAATATGGAACACATATTTGAAGATGTCCTATGTAAGAGACAGCTGAATTTAAGACTGTAATATACTCGTGGGAGATTGGGTTCTTTAAACTAATTACTATCGAGACCGTGATACTGTAAGTGATACAGATAAACGCGCGTCTGCTCGGGTGTGCAGTCAGTGATAAAACTGATCTTTTATTTCATCGATCGCTACTGCTGTACCAGACAGCCAGTGGTGTAGCTTAGGGCGGATACCACAGTTCTCCCCCTTTTAGTTTGTACATATTTACAATCGATTGCAGCAAAACTTCACTACTGCTTAAACGTAAAACAATCGGCAAAACTCGACTGCCGTAAACATTTCAACAAGCGGCTAAACTTCACTACCGCTAAACAACATCAGAACTCGGCAAAACATAACTACCGATAAACTAGTCCACTTTTGACCGCCTCCGTGGCAGTTAAACATTTTTAAAACACACAATAGTTCAATAATATTTAAATTCGACATCTTTCTTGAGACGCTTTAGTCGCTCCGAACGTCGGACACTTTCCACACGGTTCTTCGATGGTGACGATCGGTTCTTCACTCGCTTCGATGGGCCAGCCTGCGGATCAACCTGCTCAGGCGGCAAACTCGACGACCCTCGCTGATCATCGTCCACTGACGACTCACTTCGACGGCGCGAAACACCAAACCTCGCCTCAGGACCACGACCCGTGACCCCGTTACGACCATCCCCGTCACCGTAAATGAAAGAATCCGAAGGAAAACCATAAAAGTCGTCTTCGTCGTCGCTTAACCTAACGTCTTCGTCATCGTCCTCTCTAGCACGCTTTCTTCGCTGGACCCTCTCGCTCCTCCCCAAGAACAAACCTCGGCGCTTTGGGGTGCCCACCAGCTTCAGCTGATTTCGATGAGCGGAGTACACTCTCCTCCAACGGAAACCTGAAAACACGTGAGGAGATACGTCTGAGAAATTTGGCTTCTAACCATCTACGAATATCCGTAGGTCTAAAATTCTTATAGTAAACAATATCTCCAGGACGCAACTTGTCAATCCAGTCATGTTTCTTGGGACTAGGACTATTTACAACACATTTATCCACTTCCTTTGGTTTCGTCGAATGATGCTTAAAACTATTCTTTGGATGGAGTAAATCCAACAGCGTCTTCGGCTTAAAACTAAACAACCTTTCGGAAGGAAACGTATATCCATCCTCCAAACAAGTATTCCGGTAGCCAAACAAGAAGTACGACACCATATCCTCAGTACTTAAACCAGCCAAATCCGGATCTAACAGAAATTTCTTCAAACCTTCCTTCACAACCCTGACCATACGTTCCGCTTGACCGTTGCTCGATGGATTATACGGTGGACTCTTCATCACCTTGACTCCATGCTTCTCGAAGAAATCAATCAACTCTTTCGAGCTAAACGGTGGTCCGCCATCCGTAACAACTACGTCAGGTAACCCAAACCTTGCGAAAACGTTCAAAACTTGGTCTTGACTTTCCTGGCATCTGTTCCAAACTTCATGTATTCAACTTCAATCCATTTTGAAAAACTGTCCACAATGACCAGGAAAACCTTCTTGTCGAAGTAGAAGAAGTCTGCATGAATACGTGTAAACGGTTTTGTAGTAGGAATCCAACTAGAATTTGAAACTGGCTTCGTAACTGCATTCAACTGGCAACAAACACTGCATGACTTGACGAAACTCTCGATGTCACTGTTCATGCCATACCAGTAAACTGTCCTTCTTGCCATTTGCTTTATCTTGGTGATTCCTGAGTGATTTCTGTGCAACAACTTCAACATCTGCTTTTGTAAACTAGCAGGAATAAACACACGATCCTGGTACAATAAACAACCATCGACCAGTTCAAGATCTTGATGCTGAGCATAAACATCCAACAAACTACGCTCTAACTTCTTTGGCCAACCATGCTTCATGTAGGAAACGATTCTTTGAATAAACTCATCTTGCTCTGTTTCAGATGCAATCAAAACATGGTCCAAAGGAAACTCATCGTAAACGTTCAAACTCTTGATAAACTCCCGTTGCAACGAAACTGGCACTTCATCAGGCAAAGGAAACCTTGAGCAAAAATCTGCATTGCCCATTTTCGATGACGGTCTGTAAACAATGTCAAAGTCGTATATATTCAGTTCCATTACATATCTTTGCAGACGCGTCACGAACAACGAATTCTTGCCTTCTTTACCAAATATGCCTATCAACGGTTTGTGGTCGGTATACACAGTAAATTTCTTTCCAAACAAAAACTTGTGGAACTTCTTTATGGTACTCACAACGGCCAACGCTTCCAAGTGCAATATTGGGTAGGATTTTTGCGAGTTAGTTAAACTGAAAGAGGTAAAACTAATAGGCCTCTCCTCTCCTTTGATTTCGTGAGCAATCACACCACCTAACCCATAACTGCTAGCATCTGTCACAACAACGACAGGCTTTTGCGGATCAAAAAACTCCAGAAGTTTTGAAGACAACAACGACTGCTTACTTTCTTCAAACACACGACGACACTCATCAGTCCAGACAAACTTAACGTCTTTTTTGAGTAAACCATATAAGCAGCTTAAACGTGAGGATAAATTGGGTATAAACTTACCGTAGTAATTTATCAAACCCAAAAACGCCTTCAACTCGGTGACATTATTCGGAACCTTGGCTCTACGAATTGTCTCCACCTTTTCTGGACACGGCAACAAACCTTTATCAGTCAACACGTGACCCAGAAATGGCAAACTAGTCTCAAAACCATTTGCATTTTTGCAAGTTGACTTTAATGTTGAATTTAGGAAAGTCTCTAAAACCAAATTGCTTTCTTAAACAGTCTTCAAAATCCTCACCAGCTAGCAAAACATCGTCTAAGTAGCAATAAACTCCGTCAATGCCTTTCAAAACTTGATCCATGACTCGCTGAAATATAGCAGCACTTGAAGAAGCACCTTGTGGTAAACGATTATACAAAAACAAACCTTTGATTGTATTAATCACCATAATTTTTCTCGACTTTTCCGACAACAACAACTGTGTATACGCTCCGGTCAGATCCAAGGAACAAAACACTTTAGCACCAGCTAGTGAAGCAAACATATCTTGTGCCAACGGCAGCGGATAGGTGTTTGGAATGATCACCTTGTTGATCGAAACCTTACAGTCGATCACCATCCTGATTCCGCCATCCTTCTTCACTACAACAATCACCGGTGATGCCCACTCACTTGCATCGATCGGTGTTATGACGCCATCTTTCTGTAAACTCTCTAAATGTTCGACTACTTTGTCTTTAAACGTAATGGAACGTCATAGGCACGCTTGAAAATCGGTGCTGCTCCTTTTTTCAACACTAGATCTGCCTCAAAACCTTTGATGGGAGTAAACATAGATTTACAAAACACATTGGCAAACTTACTTTTAATATCTTCCACGACACGTTCCTCTGAAGTCGGCAAAGACAGCTGGTTCAGGTTTACACCACTGCCAAACGTTTTCCTCCATTCAGGGAAGAAGATATCTAGCCAATCTCGTCCTAACAACGGTGTAAACGAGCTTCCACAGCGTAAAACAACCAGTTTAACGACCTGACGTCGTCCATTCAGCTCAACCGTTACCGGAATCTGTCCTTCAACAACCAAACGACTTCCATTAATCACTGCCAACTTCTTCGTACACTTCTGCAACGGAATATCGGCGAATTCTCCCTCGTACGTCTCTCTACTGACGACGGAAACTGCAGCTCCACAATCTATCTCCATATCTACTCGTACTCCTTCAACCAAAACTGTACGGAAACACGGTTCGTTGATTTTTCCGATGGAAGAGATCAACATACAATCCATCTCCTCATCATCCGAGATAGATCTGTTCAACCGACGACGCAAACTCTTCTGGTACTCTGTCAACTTCGGCTTTGCTGCTGGAGAATCCACAAACTTCACAGATTTCTTAACCTTATCCTTCAAGTCATAGCAGAAGCGACGTGTGTGACCATCTCTGCCACAGTAACTGCAGTGAAACTTCTGCGATCGGGATGAAGAACGATGTCCACGATCAAACGAACCAGAACGACTACGGCTCCTAAAACGCTTATTTGGTCCACGACTTCTACCACGGGATCTACTACGTGAAACAACACTCTCTTCTCGCTTACCAAGCCTGTTCAACACACTCACACGACCGGACTCTCGCGAAACCAGCTTTCGATTCACTCCAGCTAGCTCCCTGTTGATGATGATCTTCTCCGCCTTGGCTAGCGTCAGACCTTCCTCATCAAACAAACGTTGTTGAACATCCGGGTCGCGAATGCCACACACAAGCTTGTCGCGGATTGCGATGTCCTTAAATTCGCCAAACTCACATATCTCCGCTTGTAACTTCACCGCGAGAATGAAATCCTCCGCACTTTCGGTAGAACCTTGCATTCGTTGATAAAACTTGTAACGCTGGATCATGTCGCTTTCAGTTTTGTCGTATCGCTTCTTCAACGCATCGGTAATCTCCTTAAACGACACCAATTTCAAATCCTTTCCAGGAAACAGAAGCTTCAACTCGCTATAAACATCCTTTCCGCATGCCGCCAGAAACGATGCCTTCTGTTCATTCGCATCCGACATCTTATTATCGATGAAAATCCAGTCCATCTGCTCCAGAACACTGGCTAAACGGAATCGTACCAGGTATGTACGGCTCAACGTGATTCACTAACGGCATACTGACAGCGATGAAAACGACGAAAACTGTGAAAAACGATTTGTTAAATTATCACACAAAACCAAACTAAAAACTTTTTTTCAGTGTAATAATCCAATAAACTTGATCGAAACCAACAGTTGACAAATTTATAACAAAATTTTCAAAACTATTTTGTAAACCTTTTTGTTCAACTTTTTAAACGATTTGCTCCACAGAGCAAAACATAAACTGCTTACTGTGTCAAACCAAACAAACTTCAACCGTTTCGGATCAATCGTATTCAACGACAAACTTTATCAACGAAACAAACCAAACGTGAAACACAAACAAACCAAAACGATGTTGTTGCTCAACACAAGCATAAACTGTAGTTGCTATTAAACATGAGCATAAACCAATACAACAGTATCAGCGTTGCGAAACAAGTTGCAAACAAACTGATATACACTGTGCGTTGCACTACACTGTTGATGAAACAAACTCTCGTACGTGACAAACTCTTCGGCTGTGATGTAACAAGTTCTAATTAGCTATTATTTATGTGCACAAAGCCGGATCACTGTACGGAAACAAAATGAAACACAATTTCTTTGCTTGCTAGGCACAAGAAAATGGCTCATAAACTGATTTCAACACTTTAACGCATGCAAAGTAAAACACGATTTTCTCTGTTTATTTCCACTATTCGACACTTTGCAGCAAACCTGTGTGAAACAGCAAAACAAACCAACTCCTGCAGTGTAGGTACTGCTACCGCGCAGCGCAAACTGTTGCTCCTCCGTAGGCAATAAACCAATCAATCGCCGAACGGATGAATGGCTCGCTCGCAGGTTCGTCCAAACAGCAGTGAAAAACACCAAAATTTCACTGGAAAACCGGACTACTTGCACTAATTAGCACTTCCCGATCGCGAAAACAAAATCTCCACCTCGTCGCCACTGTAATATACTCGTGGGAGATTGGGTTCTTTAAACTAATTACTATCGAGACCGTGATACTGTAAGCGATACAGATAAACGCGCGTCTGCTCGGGTGTGCAGTCAGTGATAAAACTGATCTTTTATTTCATCGATCGCTACTGCTGTACCAGACAGCCAGTGGTGTAGCTAGGGGCGGATACCACAAAGACTTTCATACATGATGTCTCTAAAATTAAAACTTTTTTTAATACACCAGCTAAGCATTGCTCCAGGGTCGAAATATAGGCACATACCATTTCGACTAAAGAATGGGTCACTGACGGCTGTCTGATACCGTTATCTGTATATTTTGAACAATGGATGCATGCGTCTATTGGTTAATTGATTATATTTCATCAAACCAATAACGATATTCAATTCCAAACATGAGCGAAGTTAGGAACACTTTTGCGCGAAATTAGGAACTATCCTATTTTCTTGCGCGAAATAAAGAGCATACAACGGTCTCGGATTCATACTCCAATTTTTTTTAAATAGCAGCAAAATTTGCAAGTAACATTTCTTTGAGCACCTAGAATCCTACTACCACGAGATGCAGTAGCAAATGTTTCCAAATGGCCACTACATGTTTTTAATGAACGGTTTTAACTTTTTTTTTTTATTCAAATAGTTTATTTTAGGCTCAGGCGCCGTATTCAGCTTTACAGAGCCGACAATCTAATTTTACAGTTTTCTGCGAACACTTTTTTTGGTATTATTATTTAATACTAAATTGTCTCGTTTTAACGGTCTGTCGACAACAGCTTTCTCCTGCTCCGTGCTTGGAGACCACTGGTGAGAGCACACTTTTTTGGTTTCATTGTCTACGATATTCCGCTTTGACCGCCGTCGCTTGTGTGTGACTTCGTTGTATTCATTTGAAGAGCTGGATGTATTATCCTCGATATCAGTCCATTCGTCATCATGTAGTTGTTTTTCTTCAGCAATAGGTACATTTACGGGAGATGATGATAGATTCGGTGCTTCATTAATTGGTGGAAAGTCGGTTTGAGTGAACAACCCGTCGGGTGATGATGCTGCTGTTTTGTTATTATCAACGTTTGCAGTTCGCGATTCCAGACACTTTTTACCAGGATGGGCTGGTAAAAGGCATTGACGACAGGATTTTGGTTGATTTAAATAAGTTACCATAGTGGTTTCTGTTCCTGATAGTTACGTACGAGGGGATATTGCGAAGCAGATTCATCCTCAACACTCGCACACCATTTGAAATTCCGGGAAAATAGTGCCGCCATGCTTCGTTTCTGATACAGATTATCTCACCATATTTCAGCATGAAATCACTTATAGCACTGTTACTCATAGATTGAGGGAGATCGTGAAACCGCACGGTCACTGCCTCACAATCCGCATAAGCCGGTATGCGGAATTCCTTGTCTGCACACACCATTTTACATTTCCAATTATTTTCTAATTGATAGCGTCTGACAATTTCTTGATTGTTCATCTCAATAAGCACACAATGCGGCTATTGTGCAATTGTATCTGTATGCTCGAAACATCATCATATTGGAGCCTCAACTGGCTTTCCAGGAACAGCTTCACTTTCCCAGCATCAGGGCGTACTGGGAGAACACTAAAGTCCACCACCAATGTATTCTTCCGCACGCTACACATTTTCCACGGGATATATTGTCTGTTTCCTTGATAACAAAACGCGCCGACCATTTTTTACGCACTATCAAAATCGTCGCCAACATCTTTATTCTAAAATTATGTTGGTTTTATTAGAAAATAATGTCAATCTGCATTAAAAACAGGGCTCAATTTTGGGAAATAATGTGATTATTGAGTATATAAAATTTTGTTCACAGTTGATTTGACAGATCTTATGGCCATTTCTGCTGGCGACGATTTTGGCGTCAATTTGTTTTGCGACGATTTCAAATCGTCGCGGCCGATAAGGTGGGAAATTGATAATATTTAAAGCGAGATCGAGCTAAATGATAGAAACGCGTCCGACTTTGATAATGTCTGGCTGTGAACTGCGGTTTTATCTTTGTCAGATCTTAAGCGCGTGAAATTAGGGTACTTCACGGTAATTAAAGTTTTTCTTCTACAACTTTTTGATATGAAACCTCGCGTGCAAAACAAACCAATCTATCAGAAAGCTAAAGTTTTAAGCTTTGAAATGGTATATAAAACCTTATATTTGGAGAAAAATTTACTTCATAACATACAAATCAAAGTTAGTAATGATTCTTTATTTTTTATTAGCTTTTTCACTTCACCAGCCCATATCTTTTGACTGAATAAACACAGCGCTTCAATATTTTCCGATTCTCGTATCTAGGGTATATACTTTCATATGATATATAAATTAGACAAATTGGAGTTAGTAATGGCCACCCTTTTCCCCATAGTGCACTGTATGTAATTCATTGTTGCTGAAGCCAAATTTGCTTTCATTCTCTTTGTTGGTCTCTAGTAAATATTTAAAGTAATAATTAAAATTATTGCGTAATATATTTATATGAGTTTCGGGGCAATGGCTATTCTGGGTAGTGGGGTATTCGGGGTAGTGGTCATTCGGGGGATTTACCTTTCGGGGTACTGGTGTTCGGAGTAGTGACATTCAGGGCAGTGACATTCGGGTTAGTGTCATAGAACCAAGAAAACATGTCCTCGCAAAGGATATCATCTGGTAAGCCTACGCTATGATTGTCGGGGGTTGATGCTTCTGCGGCACCTCAGAAATTGGAGACGTGAAAGAGTCTGCTTTGTAGCTGAGTTAAGAGCGGCATGTGAGTCACCAACCTATGGTCGCCTGCGGCTTGGTAGACAAGTTGTATTACTCCGGTGCAGGACGGATGATAACCAAACTGATTGAGGTCGTGAGATGCCAAGTCGGGTTACTTCCTGCAAAGTTCGTGGCCTTCTACTTGTTGGTGATCTCGCGGCTCAGGTGAGTGAGTGTTGGGGCACATGTGGTGCCCGTCTGTCTTTGTGCACATGTGGTACTTGTGTACGTCATGTATCGTTTTAGTAGGAGTACGTTTAGTACTGCATCCACTGCAGTATAAAAATTGTGAAGGAGAAGATGGTAGCATGAAAAGCTAAAGAACTGCACGGTACTCATCCTCATCAACTTGAACTTGGGCCTTCTTTAGTTCAAGTGGAAGAGAACTTGAATTCGATCTCCAGATAAACTACTCCTCTCGGCAAAGTAGAAGCTGATAACGCTTTGGACTTAAAGTTCAATTTCATCCCACGACGACTAATAAATTCAACTTTTATTAATAGGATGTAGTGGGTGTTTGTGTCTGCTCGTATACTATTTAGGCCTATAATATTCTTCTGCGGTAAGACGCGCGGCTACAAAGCAAGACCATGCTGAGGGTGGCTGGGTTCGATTCCCGGTGCCGGTCTAGACAATTTTCGGATTGGAAATTGTCTCGACTTCCCTGGGCATGAAAGTATCATCGTGTTAGCCTCATGATATACGAATGCAAAAATGGTAACTTGGCTTAGAAACCTCGCAGTTAATAACTGTGGAAGTGCTTAATGAACACTAAGCTGCGAGGCGGCTCTGTCCCAGTGTGGGGATGTAATGCCAGTAAGAAGAAGAAGATATTCTTATGATATATTTTTTATGGAACGCGCTGAACCACCAGATCCTCTTCATCAAGTTAAACCAATAATCAAATTTTCATCGAGCATTTATTTGATTTTTGAAAGCTTGTCACCTCCAGTATTGTCCTCTTTGCAATCGTTCAGCTTCTAGAACGCTGGGTAGTTCTTGGGTACAGCTTCTAATAAGTTTTAGCAAAAGTTTTGCGTTTCTAGCGTGTTGTTTTTTGCTATTCTCGTCCACAGTACCTACCATGAATGCAGCCAACACAACAGCTGTTCCATTAATGCCTGGAGCGCCACTAGTACTTCCTCCGATTCCATTTATGGGTATTCCGCCTTACGCGATGCCCCTTCCACCAGTACCACCTGCTCTGGATACCCTGACTGAAGAGGAACTACGAACCATGGAAGGCAACGAACGTCATCACGTCGAAGAGCGAATCAAGGTATGTAACCAGTGTGAGACAGTAACTGAATACAACTAATATTCTTTTTCCAATAGCATCTGCAAAACATTCGAACTCTGCTCGATGCATCAGTGGCACTTATGAATCAGTACACCGCGATGGTGGCTCGTTTACCTCCGGCAACTGCTCCTGTAGAGAGCGCGACAGCTACAAGTCAAACTTCTGAAGCAGCTGTCCCAGTGTCAGATTTGGACGCCTTGTTGAATCGACCCGTGACTACTGAAAATAATCCATCAGTCGTTCCAACGGGAGCGGCGACTGCCAAACTGGAAGATCTCGGCAGCGATGATGATTCCTTGTCAAAATTCAACAAAGAGCCTCTTCCGAGTACTAGCAAACAGTTTCTTATCACCCCGGATCAGCAACAATCGGTGCCAAGCACCTCTGCTAATAGCAGTAGCAGCAGTAGAAGCAGTAGCAATGTCAGGCCGGAAGAGAGTTCCGAAATGAGTGAAATCCGTCGTAGGCGGCTAGAAAAGTTCGGTTCCCGGACAAGCTCTGATTAGAGAACTTGTTGAACAGCAATCGATGAGACTGGTTCGAGTATGCTGATGTATTCAACGCAATTATAAAACAACTGAACTTGCGTATTTAGTCAGATATCTTCTGTTCTTCACTGCATTATGTTCCTATACGAAAAAAAAAACAATTGCCTATTTTATGTCAAAATTTCTAAGAGCTTCAATTCTTAATTAGTTGATCCTTAAATATTTGCGTTTTAGTTTATTTCTTACCTGCTACGAATAGGGGCTCGATTAGCATCACTGTGCTGCATTTGTGCAAGTCGTTATAGGGAACTGAGCTATGTACCATAAACAGTGAAATTAATCATATAGATTGTAACGATATTTCTAACTGAATATGACACAAAAGTAATGTAGTGAGGAAGCAGCAACAAAAATATTGTTTATTTAAAGTGTACTAGCTAGCGCCGGAGCTCGTTCACTATTTGTATATGTAAATATTCCTACATCTCAATAAATGTATAAAATAAGCCGATTTTGTTTCATTTCACTGCTATTCTGCCGTAATCTGAAATACCAATAGGGATCAATCAACGATACTACGCCACGACACACCTACCTCAGCATGCGCAGTCCACACTCAAACTTCTGCTGTGCTTCGAGGTGGTGACGCACTATGACACTCCAGCCTCAACACAAGCAGATCACTCGCACTCTGCTGAAGCAGCACACGCAATACCCTACCGAAGTAGGAACACTCCCCATACCAATTGGCACTCACTGGGCTCACGTGCGCTTTGAGCGGCACACTGTCGCTTTGATAGGGCCTTCAATTGCATCCAAGGAAATGCCGCAATGTTGTCTCTTCATAAGAATATAGTATATTATAGGCAGCAAAAAGTGCGATGCGTCTTTTCTTCTGGGGAGCGCGGCGGTACCCCGTTTGGCATAATGCCATATGGCATAATGCCGTTTGGCATAATGGTCATTTGGCATAATGGCCGTTTGGCATAATGGCCATTTGGCATAATTTGTATGCGGTGTCAAATTGAGGGCCGTTTGGCATAATAGCCATTTGGCATAATTTACATACTGTTCCAATTTTTTTTAACTTTATTAATGTGTTTTTTTTTCCAAATTAATTGCCCAGGAATCTACTTAGCATCATCGGAGGTGAATTACTCCGATGATGCTAAGTAGACTTTAAAGCTCTAAAGATTATACGACAATTTGCGGTACAACATTCCGCGGTAATTTATTTCTTGATGTACCACATCGCGATCATTACCATTGCGCAATATTCCATTCTGCGTTTTGTATCATTCCGCAGTTAGAATTATTTTGGAGTGAATCGTTTTGCTGCCAATACCCGAGCAAATTTGAGTATTCAAAGAAGGCAAAATAACACATTTTGCCTTATAACAGGCAAACACGTGCATCACGAAACGGTACACCGTAAAATTGTCGAGACAGTCAAACCTATGTGAACCTATGTGAAACATGTGCTGCTAGGGTTTTTCAAGGGACCATCGCAGTAATCCATAACATATTTTATAATATGGCATAACTTGCTTCCATGACTCGTTATCGAGTCATAGAACATCGTCTCTTGAAGGGTTCACTGTATATCCCGCTGAAGATTATTTACTTCAACACCTTATCATTTTCATTTCCTATAATTTACCCTTCTTTGAAACGCGAGCAGTTCTTTGTTTATTTCAATGGAATTTTTGAACTGACCATTTCTTGAAAGCCTTGCTAGAAAAACTTGTATTCACTTTTTTTTTGTAATTTACCCTTCTTTATTGCATATGAATTGTTGCAAACGGCAATTAATTTGGAACCGTATATAAATTATGCCAAATGGCCTTTATGCCAAACGGCCCTCACCGCATACAAATTATGACAAATGGTCGTTATGCCAAACGGCTCTTATGCCAAATGGCCATTATGCCAAATGACCTTCAATTTGACACCGCATATATATTATGCCAAATGGCCATTATGCCAAACGGCCCTTATGCCAAATGACTATTATGCCAAACGGGGTACCGCCCATTTAAACTCTGATTGTTCCAACATGCGCTGCCAACCCCAAATTCACCTATTTTGCCAATCAACTCTCCACACACCAAGCACCAAGAGTCTCCAAACTGTTCAAACACTCACACACACGCATCAATGCATCGGCGCATGCGTCATCACGCCGGTGTTTCTTCTTCTTTTTTATATTTTTCCTTTCAAGGGTGACGCAATCCATTATAAAAGCGAGGGTGTCAAGGATGTTCCTTCATTCCGGTTCGAGACAGCAGCACCTACGGACGTGTTTTCGCATTTTTTTCCAAGTGTTTTTTCTCGTTCATTCGCTGTTTACGTTTTCGCTTCGTCGCGTTGGCGTTATTTTCTCCCGGACCCGTCATGGGAGACTCGGTGGCCGATTCGGTCGCGAGTAAAGTGCCTAAGCGCACTGCTCTTGGAGGCGCGGGTAACCCCTCCAAGCAGCTTTTGCAGAGAAACGTGTTCTCGCCGTTGCCGCTTGATGACGCCGGCAATCCGCCGAAGAAGCGCAAGAACCAGCAGTCGCAGCTGCCACAAACTCAACCGGTACGGAAGGAGAAGTGCCCGCCGGTTTTAATTAGAGGTGACCCGCCGTAACTGCGACCAAAAATCCAGGAACTGATCACGAAAAGCCTAAACTGCAAATTCCGGCTCTGCAGTGAAGGCGTTAAGGTGATGCCCACCAACACGGACCATCGCAAGTCAGTCGTGGAGTTCCTCGAGGTCCACAGATATGAGTTCTACACTCATGACCTCCCGGCACGAAGACGCTCAAGGCTTTGTTGCGAGGGCTCCATGACATGGAGGAAAATGAGCTCATCCAGGAATTGGAAGGCAGCGGACTCAAGCCAGTCGCGGTGCACAAAATTGCTCGTCACGACAAGTCAAGAAGGTATCCCGACCAGCTTTATCTGGTCCACCTGGAGCTTGGCTCCACAAGCTTCAAGGACCTGAAGCTGGTTGAGATAATCAACCATACCGTCGTTGACTGGGAGCGATATCGCCCAGTGCACCGCGACGTTACGCAGTGCACCAACTGGTTCAACCTCGGGCACGGAAGCAGAAACTGAAGCCGCGCTGCAACAAGTGTGGCAAACCCCACCCAACTGACGAGTGCGACAAAATGGAGGTGGCTGATCCCAAGTGCGCCAACTGTGGCGACAAACATCGGGCCACCACAAAGGGCTGCCCAAAGCGAGCCGAGTTCCTGAAAATCCGGAAGAAGGCTCCTACCAGGAACGTTCCGAAGAAGAACCGTGTTCCTGTAGTCAACGAGGTGAACTATCCGGTTATCACCGCTCCCCGTTGAGCGATTCCAATCGTCCCACCGTTACAACCACACAAGCTCCAGTCGGTTCAAGCTCCAGCGCCATCAGCACCATCCACCAGCGAATGGGCCCTACCCCATCCTTCTGGGTTCCGTCGGCAGCCGTAGAGCAAAAACGCCCCCCCTGAAGAATTTGTTCCGCTGTACATCCCGGAGCAGCTCACCCAAACGCCTGGTACACGATCAGGCACTCTACGCTTGCACTCGCGCTAACGCTCCATGTGAGTCTGATTTGTGTGCCCACCCAGAGTCATACCATCATACCATCTGACTTGTGTGCTCACCCTATCATGCCATCCCAAGTATTGTCGGCGTAGCACCAACTTAGAATTCGGAAGTCGGGACTTCCGAACCGAACTTTTTTCCGAAGTTTTATCTGTCAAACTAATTGATGCACTGTTTAGCGCATCATTATTTGAATCCAGCGCACTACTTCCGAAGTTGGGAAAGTTGCTAAAAGGCGGTATAACTTTGTTCCGGATAGACAATAACATTTAAAGTTTTATAACGCTCTTGAAGACCATAATTTACTCTACAAGAGTGCTATAAAACCAACATAAAACCAAAAGGTTACTATGGATGTTAGTCTGACTTGTATGCTCACCTCTATCATGCCATGTGAGTCTAACTTGGATGCTCACCTCGAACATACCATGTGAGACTGACTTGTGTGCTCACCCACATTCCTCTGTCACGCCGCGGGTTATCAGTTGTCATAGAAACCAACATTCCTGTGCCACTTCCAGCACGGCGTGTGCAGTCCATGCACACACCTATTCATTCACACTTCTGCCACGCTTCGAGGTGACGATCTCGGTTGCCACCCGCTGCGCCGTTACCTCTGCATAGGCAGACCATTCACACACTTCTCCGCGTTCGGCAGTTTTCGCTCTAACTAACCAATCACAAGTTAGTACCGCTTGTCGATTGCTGCTCGGCATGCCAGATTCTCTGTAAGCTGCAAGCAATCTGAGTGGTTGCAGTCGAGACGAACAGTATGTGCTCTGCAGCTTCGTCAACACCTGGGCAGTCAGGGCATACGGGGACCTCCTCGTACCCACTGTCGGAAACAGCCATGGCCTGACAGCTTGATATGTTAGGAATCAGCCGATGAGTCCACCTACCTTTCGAGGAATTATCACACTCACGCTGCCATCTGGCAACCGAAGTCACCCTGGTACGCTCGCGTACTCCTCTGGTGCCAGGTAGCTCAAAACACTCCTCGTCTTCCCGGATGACCAGCCCGACTGGCATCATGCTCACTATCACGCAGGATGCGTCGAGCGATACCGTGCGGTAGGCAGATATCACTCTGAGAACGTAGCCTACGTCTACTGGGGCACACCTTGGAGCTGCTGGACATCATCCTCCATAATGCCGCCATTGCAGTCGAAGCCTTCTTGCATGCATATTCGACATGGCTAACGAAGCTTGTCGTCTATGATGACCCCAAGAATCTTCAGACTCCGCTTTAAAGTGATCGCGGCGTCTCCCAATTGAACAACTGCATGTTGTGCCGACTTACGGTTATTGACGATAATCACCTCCGTTTGAGCGAGCTCAAGGCCTCTCGCACTCATCCAGTCCGCCACAATGCTGGTCGCGTGTGCTGCGGTTAGTTCTACTTCGGGAATTGACTCCTGGTAGACCTCTAGGGTTAAATCGTCAGCAAAGCCGACGATCTTCACACCACGAGAGAACTTTAACTTCAGAATCCCGTCATACATCAGGTTTCATAGTTCCGGGCGCCCAGGATTGACCCTTGCGGGACTCCTGCGGTAATGGGAACACTTATCTGACTCGCATCAATCTCGTATAGCAGCACGCGGTTCTGGAAGTAGCTTTCCAAGATCCGGTACAGTCCCACTGGCAGGCTAAGCCGGCGTAACGAGAGCGCGATGGCATCCCAGCTTGCGCTATTGAATGCGTTCTTCACGTCCAGTGTTATTAACGCACAGTATCGAATTCCTCGCCTTTTCCGTTCGATCGCTATCTCTGCAGTCTTAAGCACTGAGTTGATAGCGTCCACCGTGGACTTACCCTTCCGAAAACCAAACTGGTTTCATCCGTACCCTCTGTGTACGGGGGGATGATCCTCTCGAGCATCGCGTCGATCAGGCAAATTGGTCTGTACGCCGATGGTTCGCCCGGAGGCTTCCCGGCCTTCGGCAGCAGTACCAACTTCTACCTTTCCTATCTCTCAGACACGACACTCATATACGACACTCATCTCCGCATAGCTAGCCTGAACATGTTCGGTTTCGCTATGATCGCTGCCTTGAGTGCACTGTTTGGGACTCCATCAGGCCCTGGAGCTTTGTTCATCGCAAGGGAATTAGCCACTGCGAGTAACTCTTCGTTCGTCACCGGAGCCACCATTTCGGCCACACTACCAGCGCCTTGCAACGCAGGAGGCCAGGGACTTGTGGCTCGGGACGGGAAGAGTACTTCGATAATCCTCGCCAACCGGTCCGGTGATCGTTCGGGGGGTGAAGAGTCCCCTTTGGTTTTGGCCATAACGGTCCTATAGGCGTCACCCCACGGATTAGCGTTGGCACCCTCGCACAGGTTGTCGAAGCACGCTCTCTTGCTGCTCTTAATGGCATTGTTAAAGGTCAGTTTCGAGGCCATTACTGCTCTTAGTAGTCGTCGTTGGTATGGAAGCGTGAATGGAACATTGCCTGCAGCGACCCAACGATAGAATCAGGGCGACTAGCTGTCGTCGTCGAGGCGATGAAATCGCTTAGGTATGAGGATCCTTAAAATGTATAAAACTGGTTCAAAAGACTAATAATTTGTCATCTTTTCAAGCATTAGAGGGAAAAATAATTGTCAACATCAGTTGACACCATTATAAACAACGGCATTAATGGAAAATAAGTATTAAATAAATAACACAATAGAGGTTTAGCAATACTGATTGCTTTCTTCAATCATGTTTATTTCCATTCTAGCATTGCGAGAACATACATACATTACCATGATTAAACGCTATCTGTTTTGTATGTAAAAAATGTAGAATCCTTTAGACTCAAAAGAACTGATCGGATTTTTATTTATTCCATAACTACACTTTCAGTGCCTTCTTGAGTCTAATATTAACGGCAAGCAGAACTAATGTACAAGGTGGTACAAGATAATCGCTGTCATGTGCATTTGACTGATAGAGATTAACTGGATGAATGTCACAATAGGCGAATAAAAAATACACAAAGTTCTACCTTCTAGAACACCGTATAAATTCTCGAGAAGTGCTTCTTTATGTAACTAAATAGTTGGTAGGTGGTGATCGGAACGTAGGTAAAGATTCTTCTGCGGCACCCGGGATTCCTGCGTGGCCGGCAACTGTGGTAACGAAGTGTTGGATATCTTCGACTTCAAATCTCGACTGTTTTGTTTTTGGTTCTCCAAGGTAATGGTTTGCTCGATCTCCTTCTGCTTACTGACGTAATCCTCAAAGTATGGATGTGTCACAAGCCTTTCGCATGACCAACGCTTGGCAGGATCTTTGTCAAGGCATTTCTAAAGAAGAAGATACAATGGGTAAGTATGGGTTAGCGATAAAACTGTTCAGGGCACTGCGCTACCTTGAGAAAGTCCATCATCATAGGATTAGAGAGGGTGCGTTGTGGCATCTTATTCTCCAGTGGTTCAAGCGTAGGAGGAACTGGTAGTGTGATACCCTTATAAAAGAAAAGTACATTTGTGGTTAGATATAAGACATTATTAATACGCGAATTTAATAAATGAATGCAGATGTTATTTAGAGTCTACGGACTCTCACTCCATGAAGATTGCTGATATTTACCGAGCATTCATAATCAATTAAATATTCTTCCATTATATGCAACAAAAGGATACCCTACCTCTAAAACCAATCTGAAAACAATTAAGGGTGGATCTCACCGGAGTTGTTAGATTGTCTCTTACAGAAATCTGTCTATTTAAAAACTAGTCCATTCTTCATTAAATAGCATTCCCGAACACAATAATCATAATCGACGCTTAGCTGAGATTTGGCAGATCGCAGTAGAAAAAATAGTTGATATGAATATGGCGAGGTTTCATATGAGATTTTGGTCCACCAGCCAAATTCCGCAAACATATTTTCATTGCGTATTACGCATTTTGTCTACTGCAATTAGTTTGCTGTATTCATAGCTGGGCTGCAAAATAGTGGGTTCACATCAAGGAAGAAGCGCCCAACATAGCTCTGGTCCCTACAAGTTCCTATCCCACGCTTCCACGTGTCGTCCGACGATGACAAAAGACCGCCAGCTAAGGGTTATGTACTTAGCTGGTACTGCAGCCTGGGCACTGTTGTCCTTCTGTCATCAGCTAGAGTGAGAAGGTACGCTTCGAGCGTCTGTTTACCAGGAGGTGCGGCTCAAACAGCGTCTGTCTGGTACCCAGCGGCTGATTATTGAAATGCTGTATAGCGTCAGCTATACCTAAGGTGGCAGCCCCACCAGCGCAATGTAGGTAGCGCGACCTATGTTAAGGTAGCTTACTGAAGACTCTCAAATACCACGAAAAATGGAGATAGAAGATAACGTTATTTTTGGCAACCGACCCGGCAACGTTATTTCGTCGAGCTATGATAGGAAACTCGGTACCTAGAATGTCAGGACCCTAAATGAACCTGGACGAGTGAGCCTCCTGGCTCGTGAACAACAGAAGGTTGGAGTGAACGTGGCCGCTATTCAAGAAGTCCGATGGCCTAGAACCGGAGAACGTGAATTCTGAGCCGTGGATCCCACGACCAACACTGCATTTAAATATAACATCTATCACAGCGGCGGCGGAAAAGCAGAGCATGGAGTTGGTTTCGTAGTGATGGGCAAGCAGATGAAGCGAGTGATGAAATCCATTAGCGAACAAATCTGTGTGTTGAGAATAAGGGGCAAATTCTTCAATTACAGCCCAATCAACGTTTACGCGACGACATAAATCCGATGACGTGAAGAACACGTTTCATGAATGTCTTGATAAAGCCTATGGAGTTTTGTCTTTTTCTTCTTCAATGGCTCTACATTCCAACTGGAACTTGGCCTGCTTTTCAACTTAATATTCTATTAGCATTTATTCAGTTATAAATTGAAAGCTTTTCTATGCCCGCCATTGCATGAGTATGTATCTTGTGTGGTAAGTATACAATAGTGTATCGCCCAGGGTATCGAGAAAGTTTCCAACCCGAAAACATCCTAGACCGGACCAAGAATCGAACTTGTCATCTCCGGATTGGCACGCCTACGCCTTTGCACGCAAGGCTACTGGAGACAAGTTTAGTACTTTCCATTTAATTCCACTAAGTTTTGTTATCTTTGCAGATACGTATTTCGATCTCAACTGTGAAGTCGTCTTCAGTGTCTCGTACTTGACTCGACTTAAGTCGGAATTAAATGGAAAGTACTAAACTCGTCTAAGGAGAGTGCCCGAAGCATGACATGAAAATTGTTATCGGAGACGCTGACGCTCAGGTCGGTAGAGAAGACTTTTTCCATCCTATAATGGATGTAACTCCGTTACCAATGACAAAGGCCTACGGCTAGTAAATTTCACTGCTGCTAGAGGGATGGCCATCAGTATCACCTACTTTGCTCGAAAGAATATCCGAAAGCACACCCGAATGGTGAAACATGCAACCAGATAGACCATGTTCTGGTGGATGGGCGCCATTTCTCGGATGTTATCAATATGCGGACATTCAGAGGTCCGAACATTGATTCTGATCACCACCTCGTTGTCAGTAAAATTCGATTACAGTTGTCAACTGTATCGAACGGAAGATCACAGCGAATGATCCCAAGTAACTAAAAGTTTCTTCAAGAGTACGTGTTTCGCTTAAGCAGCTCTGTGAAGCTGATTAGGCGAAAAACGTACCCTTAAAGGAACTTTTGGTTACTTGGGAAGCGTTACAATATCCAGCGATTGTCGGCGGAAGGAATATCGGCTGAGTACCACCAGAAGCTTGACGAACGGATAGGTGCAATCAACGTTAGCGACAACATCAACGTTCTATGGGAGTCGATCCATGGAGCGGTGAGCACAACAGCACGATAAGTGGTCGGCAATGTATAGAGGCGACCAAGGACGGATTGGTTCGATGTAGAGTATCAGAGAGTGACAAACGAGAAGAACGTTGCCAGAAGTCGGATGTTGGTGTCAGGTACCCGAACGAATAGAGATCGGTAAAACGAAGCAAGAGCAGCCGAAAAACGAACCCACCACAGGAAGAAAAAAGAGTGCAGGAAAGAATGGAGCAGAATGATATGGTAAGACTGATGGCGTGTGGAGAAAAACAGCGCAACGACCAAGAAGGAAATTTGTTGATAGATAAAACCGAAGTGGCTGCCAGGTGGAAGTAACACTTCGAGGCGTTGTTCAATTGTGGAAGTGACGCTACATCGGTGAACAGAATAAATATTACCGATGAAGGACAAGCTGTGGAGCCGCCCACACTGGATGAGGTTAGAAAAGCTATTAAAGAGCTGAAAAACAATAAGGCTGCGGGGAAGGACCAGCTACCGGCTGAACTTCTCAAACATGGCAGTGAGCAGCTTTATGAACTTCTGCACCGTATTATGTCGAAAATATGGGAAGACGAGGAATTGCCTGCTAGCTGCTTGGGCGGCCTCATCTGCCCTCTCTTTAAGAAAGAGCACAGACTGGAGTGCGCCAATTACCGAGGAATAACCCTCCTTGATTCAGCGTAAAAAAAATTGTCCCGTATTCTGTTCAAAAGATTGACTCCTTCGTCGGCGAATACCAGGCAGGTTTTCGTGAGGGCCGATCAACGATGGATCAAATTTTTACCTTGAGACAAATCCTTGATAAATTCCGGGAGTATAACTTGCAGACATATCATCTGTTAATTGATTTCAAGGCGGCGTACGTCAGTGAAACGGAATGAATTATGGCAAATTATGCTAGAACATGGTTTTCCGGCGAAACTGATACGGCTGATTCGTATAACGTTGGAGATTGTAAGGGTTGCGGATGAAATATCGACATCACTTGTTACCTTAGATAGATCGAATACAGGGTGATGCACTCTCAAATCTACTGTTCAATATAGCGCTCGAGGGAGCGATTAGGTGAGCTGGTGTGCAAAGAAGCGGTACCATTATCATAAGATCGCATATGCTCCTGGGATTTGCGGACGATATAGATATTTTCGGGATTGATCGCCGTGCCGTAGAAGAGGCTTTTGTGCCTTTTAAGAGGGAGACAGTGAGGATTGGACTCACGATCAATACCAGAAAAAGGAAGTACATGGTCGCTGGAAATCAACGTGAGCTCATTAGTGGTGGTGGTATTTAAATGGTGCTGGATGGTGAAAAATTTGATGTGGTGGAAGAATTTTTGTATCTTGGAGCATTAGTGACGTGCGATAATGATGTTACCCGCGACGTTATTGCAGCAGCAAATAGGGCTTATCACAGACTTCGTAACCAGCTTAAGTCCCGTGGTCTGCAAACGAAGACATAATTTGCGCTGTATACTACTCTGATTTATCCAGTGGCGTTATACGGCCATGAACATGGACGTTAAAGGAGGCTGATCGGGGAGCTTCCGGAGTGTTTGAGCGTAAGGTGCTGCGGACAATACTCGGCGAATCGAGTCCAGTGGAGAAAGATACTCCATTCGGCGTAGGTTCATCGAAGAGCTGTAGCCCATCAAGTAAGTAAGTATTCGTAGCTGACCTTTTGTCTAAGATTCTTATCATATTCGGGCCTATGCGGGAATCAATGAGTGACATTTGGCATCAAACCGTAACACAACTTCCACCAAGCACATAATTTTTCATGGATCGATTCCAAGATCCATGAATAATTCTTAAAACCGTAACAAAGTTGATGAAATTTTCACCTGGCCAGCATGTTTTAGTGACATTTTATATGCGCACTTGACCATAGGATAATACATTTACACAATTTCTATACCTACCTTGAAGAATTCATTCTGATTGAATATTGCTAGATGTCTAGGTAGCAGATCCCCAAGTGTACGCCGTATCAGGTATAACTGATCGACATCGCTTCTTCCTGGCCACAGGGCATCTCCGCGTACTAGCTCAGCAAACACACAACCAATAGCCCATACATCAACAGGGGTTCCATACTGTGTGTCGCCCACGAGTAGCTCTGGTGCCCTATACCATCTTGTTGCTACGTAATCGGTGTAGTTTTCTCCGGGACCTGAAAAGATTTGAATAAAATATTTGTTCCACAATCGAAGCTGGCCATAATTACTAAGCATTCTAGCAAATCCAAAGTCACACAGCTTCACCTGGCCCTGGGCTGTGAGAAGGATGTTTTCAGGTTTGATGTCTCGGTGTAAGCAACCCTGTTTATGACAGTAAGCCACCCCCTGGATGGTTTGGAATGTGATTTGTTTTGTTAGGTTATCTGGGCAACCCTGGAATAGAAATGTTTTAAACTTATTTCTCATCGAACTAATTTCAAATGCGTTTTCAGATAGGTGTCTTGATTAATATTTTAAATGAACTGCCACGTAGTGATTGTTTAATTATTTCTGTAATAGACCGTTAATTCATTGGTCGGACAGTAAAGATGTATTCGGACTGCTCGTATGCCACATTTGTAGTTCCTGATCGCAAACGTTGACTGGTGACTGATGGGTGCATCATCATACGAGCTTATGGAGACGCAAGGTCTTTTGAACATTGGTGCATCAACTTCTTGTGACTAAACTTGTTCGCTGAACTCCATCACATATATTATCAATTCAGTAGAAAACCGAATTATCACCGCGCATCACTTCCGAAGTTAGGTTTAACGTATGGATTGTAAGAAAAATCCAACTTCGTTAGCGGCTATAATTCGGTTTTCTACTGAATTGATAATATTGATTAAATAATTGTAAAACTACTCTGGCTTTTGCATGGCAACTAGTATAGGGGTATATTTCCTTAAACAAATTTCAAATTTCAGTGAGCACGCATCACTCAAATTGCATCCAAATCAACTAAAAATTTAAAAGGATTATTAAAATGCCAAATAAAATCATTTAAGCATTGGGAAGCAAAAATTTAGGAGGATTATTAAAATGGCAAATGCAATCCTTATTTAATCATCGGAAAGCAAAACAGTCAAAATTTGAATCACTCTAATGGGCAGTTCACAACGCGTATAATCGCCTACTATGCAGGACAACGTCTGACGGGTCGACTAGTGTTCGATACAATTTGTTATTAATTCAAACTGCTTCACGTTGTTTTGTGCGTAAAATTGTGTGATTTTCATTGGCGTTTGGTGCAGATTGGCATAACCTCGACCAACTGTTTTTCGAATGTTTTCTGAACAAATTTCACCATTCTTTAGTGGTTGCCTTACTCACTTCATCTAGTTTCTTGAAACTAGCTTGTTCGTTATATTTCTAGAGAAGCTCATTTTTTCCAGATTAGCAGGATATTTTCTTGCAAAATATAGAAAATTTATTAGGATACTTCAATGTGAGCAAAATTTAAACAAAAAGACAGGATCGCTGTCTTCGACTAGATGTTTCACAGAGTGATAACACCTAGCATTAGACAACGGCTAGGACATAAAGATGACACCCGGAGGAGAATTTTCCGCTCTTACGAAATGTTTTCTCCTTACTAGGGCGAGAATCGAACCAATGCTCCACAGCACGCAAATGCGCATATACGACTGTCGCCGCTATTTGTCGTTTCAGATCATTTGGTTCGCCAGGCATGGCAAATGCTGGGTAAAGCGTACCTGAAGGAATGAAATAGACCCCACTTTGCGGTCTTTAGCCTCTTACTCAGCTACTCCTATCCCTACCTCCTCGTGTCGCTGGCCGGGATACGAGCAACCTTAGGGAAGATCGGGTAACCAACTCCGGTTAGAACTATGGTCGTCTGTTCTCCTTGTTAGGAGCGACTCACAACAGCGTCTGTTCTCCCTCCATGTAAGGGGGGGCTGATCATCGTCCGAGTGCCAGGTATCAGGTATCAGAACTTCGGCACCACCTCAATTCGGTTCACCTCAATTTGGGAGATTTGTGCCATCGTCTTCACAGCCTTTTTCATCACACATCTGACGGAAAAGGAAATGAACAAAAAGGAAAGGAATTTGGATGGGCGAACAAAGGGAAAATTTGCAAAGGACCTTTGCGGAGGGCATACAACGCACAAACGCACAAGATTTACCACAACGGGTTATGAACCATAGAATACTCTGAAGGTTCAGGTTTCTGAAGTCAATTTCTTTAAGTAAGTGTTTACCAAATATTTTGAAACGCAATTGCGCATAGACTAGGCAGTTACATATCAGATGATAAGAAGTTCCATAATCGGATTCACAACTATCACAAACATATGATTCAACGCGTTGAATATTTTCCATGTGATAGTTCAGTCGGCAGTGACATGTCAATGCCTTGACTAAGACACTGCAATTCTGTTTAGACAGATTAGCTTAGAGGTCCTTTGTAGCTTAGTTGGTAAAAAGCATTAGTCTGAGCGGTCTGAAGGTCGTGGATTCGAGTCCCATCGAAGGCAAGTAGTTACCTCCAATACATTTTTCAAATCATAATCTTCCACATAATGTGCACTCCCGGCCAAAAGTTTGGGTTCACCCTCGCAAAATATAGGCAAAAGTTTTTTGTCGTATTTTCGCCGTCCTACATCCGAATTCGGGCATTGTTAGCTCGATACAAAGAATATGAATAGATCTTGCACCGTAGGTATTTTAAACTAACAATTTCCAATTTTTTATGTTGAAAATTGTTACATTAAGATACACATTACATGGTGACCAGCGAACCGGGAAAACCGGGAGAACCGGGAAAAAACCGGGAATTGAAAATCACCGGGAAAATATCGGGAAATATGCGGGAAATTTAATAACCACCGGGAAAATTTTCAAATCTGCATTTCTCGGGTACTTATTCAAAAGGACGTAGGAGATTTTTTAAACAAATATCATGGTGACCAGCGAACCGGGAAAACCGGGAGAACCGGGAAAAAACCGGGAATTGAAAATCACCGGGAAAATATCGGGAAATATGCGGGAAATTTAATAACCACCGGGAAAATTTTCAAATCTGCATTTCTCGGGTACTTATTCAAAAGGACGTAGGAGATTTTTTAAACAAATATTCAAGCGTAGATTTATCCAATCTGATGGCACTCCCAAGCAAACCATCACCACAGACAGGTAGAGGAAGTCTTTGGCTACCTGTTGGTGGTGTTGGTATGCATGGGAGTGCCATCAGATTGGATAAATCTACGTTTAAATATTTGTTTAAAAAATCACATACGTCATTTTGAATAATTACCCGAGATTTGTCTCTTTGTAAAAAATAGTGCAGTAAATTGGTAGGCTCATTTGCTCATTCCATTCTATTTCAGAGTTTACAAATTTCTAAAGTAGGTCATGTATTTATGAAGACCCTAAATATCCCATTCAACCAAGTTGACCAAAGTTGAGTTTCAGACATAGTAATTAATTACAACTCCGGGTTACTTATACATATCCGGAACATGAGCAATCAACTTTGATTGCACCGATTTTTTGTATTAAATCTGATTTGAACTTTCCTTAATTTTTAATTATCTCAATCGATTCCTTTTAGGTTCTTCAATTTGTCCAAATAAATATATGTGGTATCCCTCCTCTTTTATTTCAAATATTGAAACATTTCCAAAGCCATTTTCGTTTTCAACAATAATCTTGTATTCAACAAAAAAATGTCTTTGACGATCCTCATGATGCATCAAAGAGTTGTGACGATGGAAATTTGATTCACAGTTACACATTATATTAATTCGTGACATCATGAGGTTTAGGTTCGGTATTCTTGTTTACGGACGAACTATACTTTCAAACGTTAACAAAAATATGGACTTTCACATGTTCTTAGAAAATAAGGTTTATTATCAAATTGTTGATTGATTTGAATGAATGCGATACATAGGAGATGTTTAAACATTTAATCTATATATATAAAAATGAAATGGTCTGTGTTCGTATCCGCATAACTCGAAAACCAGTATACGAATAGCCAAGATAGAGAAGACACTGAGTATTTTCACTCCTGCTATTTACTTTCGAACTACGTTACATAGTCCAGTAAAATTGGTTTTTCGTAAATTCGGTTTATCGACTCGTCGCGACTATTGTGCGTCGTTTCTATCAAGAACATTGCGTTTCTTCTAAATTGTGGTCACAGAAAGTGGTTCCATTTGTTCCATTAACAAGGGTACGATCTGCAATCACACCAACCGCGTGGTGATATATGTATCAGTGGTAGTGTAATAGACACTGTGTAATACTGTGGTACTGTTATACTGTGGCTCCGTGTCGCGAATAGCGAGACCAAAACAAACTTTAGCTGTTCAAGAGGACAGTCGGAGACAATAACTGTTCAATCGTATCATTCGCTTTGGGGTAGGTAGCAGGTGACTGCTACCCTTCTTGGCCGTCGTTCGGCCTATGTTTTTCTTTTTTTTTGCGAATGTACACAAATAAACGATAAACAGTTGGTCACCTAATCAGCAATGACTACCCCTAACGGGGGAGACCCCGGAGGGTCTTTCGGTCCTAGGTATCCGACGTTTATGGACCCACAGAATGAGTTTGGAAGGTTGACAATTCTGCAGATGACAGGAAAAGACGGCGCCGATCTACCTGTGGATCCGTACCTCATCGGAAAAAGTGTCGAGTCAATCGTAGGTGAAAACGGTATCGAATCGGCAGCAAGCGAACAAACCAAAAGGTACACACTCCGGGTTAGAAATCCAGCACACGTCGAAAAACTACTGAGAATGAAAAAGCTCATCGACGGAACCGAGATCTCCATCGTCTTACATCCTACGTTGAATGCATGCAAATGTGTTATCTCATCATATGACACCATTCGATATAATGAGGAAGAAGTTCTAGACAAACTGAATACACAAAACGTCGTTAAGGTCCAAAGAATCACTCGAATGGAAAATGGGAAGCGCGTCAACAGTCCGGCGATTATTTTAACGTTTCAGCAAACTACCTATCCAGAATACGTTAAAGTAGGCCTACTACGCATCGCCACCCGCCCTTTCTACCCTAACCCGCTGTTGTGTTACAACTGTCTTTGCTATGGTCACTCCAAAATACGTTGCACTGCTGCAAAACGCTGCTACAATTGCTCTGCTGAGTTTCACGGAGACGACTGTCAGTTACCCGCCCACTGCTGCCATTGTAACGATGAACACCGACCAACAAACAGAAAGTGTCCAGTATTTCGAAAGGAGACTGATATAATCAAACTTAAGGTGAACAACAACCTGACATACCACGAAGCGAGAAGACGTATCGAAGAAGGTAACGCGACCTACGCACAGGCGGCTGCTCAATTTCGACTGGACACGCCGAAGCTTGAGGCGCTTCTGGAAGAGAGCAAAAAGAAAGATGACATCATAGCTAAGCTAATCACAGACAACAAAAAGAAGGACAACACAGTTAACAAACTCATTGAGGACTTGAAGCAGAAAGCAGAACAGTTGGATGCCCTAACTTCGAAAATCGACTCTCTCCAGAGTGTTTTAACAAGTCTATCGAAAGACAATCAACGTGTTTCTCGAATTCCAACCGACAGAACAAACAGCTTGAAACTATCCGCAAATACCATATGCAACAAAGAGGAAAAACAACTGCGACGATCGAAGCGCCTTCAGCAATCCTCACCCGATAACAAAAGCCCACCATCTAAAACTGTGAAACCAGCATCATCCGACATCGAACTGGACTCAATAATTGAATACGAAGAGGAGGAAGAAGAATGTGTGTTTTATACCCCCGACATCGAAAATACATCAGCACGAAATGTTCAATCCATCTATCCTGTTCACGACTCTCAACCATTCAAATAAATCAGTAACACCCAATACAGATATTCACACCATCAACAACAATACGTCCGTCTCCATTTCAACAATTAACACGAACGAAAATAATAGGCTCGGGAGCGGGGAAAGTGCAGTACCCCTCCCACTTCCACAAGCGGGAGTGCTGCTGAGTGGGATACCTGTCCGGGAAGCTATACCCCAACCCGTTGATAGGGAAACCCTCAGGGCGGCCTACGAAAATCAAGTGATAGCAAAGCAAAGAAATAATCCAAATACCAATACGTTGACAAACACAAATCAGATGAATCCAGAAGCGCAAACAGTCAACAAAATTTCGGGTTTTAAAAACCCCAGGCTTTTTCCTGCACCAACCCCGACCGGGGATGTTCCACAACCCTGTGACGAGCCCTCGGCGGCAGTTGGTGTGGGGGGCCTGTTATCTCAGGCAAGTAGAACCAATTGTTTTTCACATTCAGCATATGTATACCCGTCCAACATTGCAGCAACATCACCATCCGATACATACTCATTGCCACAATCGGTGCTAACAGATTCTGTGGCCTATGACCTTCTATATCGGTGTCAACAGTTACCAACATCCAGTCGACAAACCACTGCATCAACTTTATCAATCAACGGCTTTCTCCAAGTTCAATCGGGAGCACTGTCGAGTGAGATAACTACCCGGGATACTAAAAACCAATCCATAGATAGGAAAAATCTCAATGCGGCATATGAAGATCGAATAAAAGGCAAGCAAAGAAATAAACCCAATAGCAACAAGCCGGCATCAACATACCCAATTCAGGAGAATTCGAATGCGAAGGTTGTCGAGGCTTCTTCGGGTTTCATAAACCCCAGGCTCTTCCCTGCACCAACCCCGACCGGGGATGTTCCACAACCCTGTGATGAGCCCTCGGCGGCAGTTGGTGTGGGGGGCCTGCTATCTCAGGCAAGTAGAATCAATTTTATCCTAAAACCAGCCTATGTATACCCGCCCCACATTGCAGCAACATCATCATCTGGCACATACTCATTGCCACAACCGGTGCTATCAGACTCTGTAGCCTACGACCGACTATACCGGTATCAACAGCTCCCATCAACTAGTCAACAAACAACTACATCAACCCTATCAAATAACTGCTTCACTCAAGTCCAGCAGAATCCACTAAGGAAGAAAAACCGAATCGCCTTGCAGTGGAACATAAACGGACTGTTCAATAATTTAAGTGACCTTCAAATACTAGCACGAGATAACCCCCCGCAAACTCTCGCTCTTCAAGAACTGCACTGTCATAATTCAGCAAGCTTAGCCAGACTTCTGCATGAGCAATACCATTGGTATATAAAATCAGGATCAACCAACTACCAAAACGCATGTATTGCCGTTCTCCGATCTGTTCCTCATACCGTAGTGTCACTAGACACACCTCTTATAGCATCAGCAGCCAAGATCGAACTTCCATTTACGCACACCGTAGTATCTGTTTATCTACCCCAAACTGTCGATGCCAATCTAGAAAGTCTCTTAGATTCCTTGTTCAACCAATTGGAAAGACCATTCTTAGTATTAGGTGATTTGAATAGTCACCACTATGCGTGGGGCTCATCGAAATGCGACAAAAGAGGAAACGCGATCCTACACGTGGCGGAGAAGCACGACCTAATTGTACTTAACGATGGAAGCACTACTTTTTTCCGCGGATCATGCAATTCTTGCATTGACGTCTCTCTTGTCTCTAGTGAAATAGTCAACGTTCTCCAATGGTTTATCCACGATGATCCAATGGGTAGTGATCACCACCCCATAGAAATCCAGAGTAGTGGCTCACCTCCAGGTACAACGAGGCGACCTAGATGGCGTTTTGATGAGTGTAATTGGAACAATTTTGAACTAGGCGTTCTTAACTTGGTCAAACCAGATATTTCATATCGTCCCGAAGAACTGGGCGAACTTATACACAACGCCGCCAAATCCACCATACCAATGACAAGTAGCAAACCGGGCATAAAAGCGCTGCATTGGTGGAACGATACAACGAAGAAGGCAGTGAAAGCTCGTCGGAGAGCGCTTAGAAAATGTAAACGCACACCTAGAACTCACCCCGACTGGGAACAAATTCATCAACAGTTTCAACGGTCGAGAAATGAATGCAGAGACGTTATCAGAAAGGCTAAAACCAAAGCGTGGGAAACATTTCTCGAAGGATTTGACGGAAGCCAATCCACAACCAGGATGTGGCAAAAGGTGAATTCTATAAGTGGAAAAAGAAGGTCACAAGGTTTCGGAATTCGCCACAACGATGTCATTTCCCGTGACCCCATAATCGTCGCCAATGCTATGGGAGAATACTTTTCGGAACTATCATCCTCCTCAACGTACACCCAGCCTTTTTTAACCGCACAAGCTAAAGCCGATTGCACTTCAACATTATTTGCAATACCGAATGACTTCGGTAAATGTGACTTCAATGAACCTTTCACCTTTGCAGAACTGCTATTTGCACTCGATTCGGCAAAAGGAAAAACCGCCGGGCCGGATGATATCAGCTACCCTTTACTAAAACATCTTCCGTTACGCGTTAAAACCTCCTTCTTGGAAAGCCTTAACCAAATGTGGTCAAACGGTACATTTCCGACAACATGGAGGCATAGTTTAGTTATTCCCATACCAAAGAAAAAAACAGGATCATTCAACCCCTGCGATTACCGTCCCATTGCACTCACTAGCTGTATGTCGAAAATTATGGAACGCATGGTCAACCGGCGTCTTGTGACTGTACTTCGGGAACGCAACCTTTTGGATCAACGACAACATGCATTCCTCAAAGGCACAGGAACCGGATCCTACTTGCGTCCCTAGGTCAAATAATTGATGATGCTCTAACGAACGACCTACACGTCGACATTGCTGCACTTGACCTCTCAAAGGCGTATAATAGGGTGTGGAGACCAGGGGTCCTGCGAAAACTTGTCGATTGGGGTTTTATAGGCAACATAGGACAGTTTATCCAAGGATATTTAAATGACCGAACGTTCCAAGTATTAATCGGAAACACGCGCTCCAGAGTATTCCAAGAAGAAACCGGTGTACCACAGGGTTCTGTGCTCGCTGTAACATTATTTCTAATAACGATGAACTCGGCTTTTGACAATCTTCCAAAAGGAGTATTCATCTTTATTTATGCTGACGACATCATTTTGGTCGTAGTTGGAAAGAAACCAAAACTCATTAGAAGAAAATTGCAGGCTGCTGTTAGATCCATTCATAAATGGGCAGAACAGAATGGCTTCACTATGGCGGCTGAGAAATGTTCGATCACGCATTGCTGTATGCACCGTCACAACCCGTGGGACAACCCCATTACCGTCGCTGGAAAATCCATTCCCTACAAAAAAGAATTACGCATTCTTGGGATTACAATCGACCGTAAATGCAGTTTCAAATCCCACTTTTCCTATACGAAGAAAGAAGCAGAATGCAGAACACGGTTGCTGAGAGTTATTAATTGTAGACAAAAAACGAACAATCGCAAGTTGTTATACAACGTGGGTTGCAGTATCGTATTGAGCAAACTACTGTACGGACTAGAAATTACCGTCAGAGCATCAAAAGACATGATCAATGCTTTCAGCCCTATCTACAATAAAATGATACGGATTACATCTGGACTACTTCCAAGCACTCCCAGCCTTGCTACGTGTACTGAAGCCGGATTACTTCCTTTCCCTTATGTATTGACCTCTGCTGCTGCTTCTAGGGCCATAAGCTACTTGGAGAAAACTCATGGTGATTGCGAGAACGTCTTCGTCCTAGAACAAGCCATAAAACTTGTCAGAGAATACGCTCAAATAGATTTCCCTCGGATAGCAGAAGTTTATCGGATCGGAGATCGCCGATGGGATCATATGGGACCAAAAGTCGACTGGTCAATTAAGCATCTAGTGCGAGCCGGAGATCCTCCCTCCAAAGTCTCAGCAGTTCTCAATAATTTGTTGAATACCAAATACAGATCGCACTTGAAAATATTCACGGATGGATCCAAAGCGAATGGAACTGTCGGGATTGGCATACACAGCTCCACACTTCAGATCGCACGCAAAGTCCCCAATGTATTCTCCATTTTCTAGTGAAGCTGCAGCGATTCAAATGGCTATAAAAACCATCGATGTCGCTAACTTACCAACGATAATTCTTTCGGACTCGGCGAGTGTTTTATCTGCTTTAGAAAACTCGCGGCAAACTCATCCACTGATACAAGAGATCGAAGCGGAAATCCCTGCAAATACTACCTTATGTTGGATACCAGCACACTGTGGTATAACTGGAAACGAAGCCGCAGACCGTTTGGCGTGCCTTGGCAGAAGCTCCAGAATGTGGAATCTACCAACACCCGGAGCTGATGCACGCAGACAAATTATACATGCAGTTCACCGGACATGGCAACTACAATGGTACTCCAACCGAGACGCTTTTTTAAGGAAAATCAAAGGTGACACTGGAAGATGGAACGATCGTAAAGACTATAAGGAACAACAAGTTTTGTCACGTTTGAGAGTTGGACACACCAGGATAACCCATCCACACTACGTATCATCAGCTTCCAGACCAGTTTGTCCAATCTGCAATGAACCTTTAACCGTCGAACATCTTCTGGCAAACTGTCCTCAGTTTGAAGCAACGAGAATCAACTTGGATCTTCAGTCAAGTATACGAAATATTTTGCAAAATGATCCTACCGAAGAAGCAAAAGTTCTTAGTTTCCTTAAAATCAATAATATGTATTCTAAAATATAATATTTTGTTAATATATTTTCAAGAGGTGAACCAGCCTTAGGCTGAAAACCTCTTTAAACCAAAAAAAAAAAAAAAAAAAAAAAAAAAAACTCGAAAACGGCTGGATGGATTTCATTCATTCCTTCAACTGATATGTTCGTTATCATTTCCGACGGGTTTATATGATATTTCCTTATGTGAAAATCATGGGTAAGGTGAGTAAATCGTGAAAAACTAAAATTAATATTCGTATGGATATTTCTCATGGGCAGTTCACAACGCGCATTTTCGCTTACTATGCAGGACAACGTCTGCCGGGTCGACTAGTCTATATAATAAAAATGAAATGGTCTGTGTTCGTATCCGCATAACGCGAAAACGGCTGGACGGATTTTCTCCCTTCCTTCAGCAGAAACGATTGTTAGAGTTTCCGACGGGTTTATATGATATTTCCCTATTTAAAAACCACGAGTAAAGTTGAGAAAATCATGAAAAACTTAAATATAGATTCGTATGGAAATTTCGCATGGAAAGTTTACAGCGCTCTTTTTCGCCTACTATGCAGGACAACGTCTGCCGGGTCGACTAGTTTTTTTTTATATATTTCGATATTTTTCTGCAGAATCGCAATGTCTAAATAATTTGTCATGAGTTCATACTTACTAGAATAAAAAAATCAAACGAATTAAGTAAAAAATAGTATTATTTAGTCAGCAAAAATAACTCTTCTACATTTAATTTTGCAGTTGCAGTACACCCGATTCTTTTTTTACACGGGGGATGCGTTCCGTGTAAAAAAAGTTTTCAGTTCAAAATTTGAAAATCCGTTTAAAAAAAGTTTTATGATTTCTCGACGAATCATGCAAAATGGAGCAACTTTGCAAACATTTTGTATAGGATTTTTTTTCTCGCCCGTGTAAAAACAAAATTGGGTGTATAATTGTTTATATGGAAATTCTTTTCTATTTTTAATATTTATGAATTCGTGGATTTTTGTTTTTTTTTCTAATACTTATATATTTTTTGTACAGGGAAATTTTCCATAATACCGGGAGAAAACCGGGAATTTGAAATTCAAAATTCACTGGCCACCCTGACATTATTCTTATATTTTGTTGTAAAAATATGTTGATTTTTCTCAAAATTAGCCCACAAAATTTTAAAATGAAAAGTGAAATGGAACCTAATTTTAATCATCTTTGGGGGACATTGATGATTTTTCGGAGGAAAAAGTGTGTTTTATTTTAAAAAATCAAAATGTTTTCTCAAATGCATAGTATGCATCGGTCAAAAGTTTGGGTTCACCCACTGTGGTGAACCGGTCACAAGTTTGGGTTCACTCTCCTGATGTGCGATTCAATTCAATTTTAGGCGAATATTGTCTGATGTACAGTTCTTGATGTTTTGTTTGGAAACTCACTGTCTTCAATGTATATTTTGACTTAGTTTATACTGAAAAATAGGGTTAACCCAAAATTTTGGCCGATGCATACTATGCACTTGAGTAAACATTTTGATTTTTAAAAATAAAACCATCAATGTACCTCAAAGATGATTAAAATTGGGTTCCATTTCACTTTTTATTTCGAAATTTCGTGGACTCAATTTTGAGAAAAATCAACATATTTTTACATCATAACTTTAAGAAAAATGTGTATCTTAATGTGAACCGATGCCAGCGAAAGTGGCACATGTTACATTGAGTAAATTTTACAGCAGACGCATTTTTCCAAAGACTTCGAAAATAAAATTCAAATTTGCAATTTTTTGCATCTCAACTGTACCAACGTGTTAAGACTGATGTGCCTCAAGGTAGTAATGAAAAATATGCGAAGTTTCCTGACAAATTTCAAGTTTCTCGGAACAAAATGCACATGTACCACTATTAATGGGAACACAATGCAACAGAAACCGGAAATCGTTGCCAGTAAAAGTGGTACATGTGCATTTATAAAATTATTTTAAACGGCAGTAAACCATCGTGAAATTCAAAATAAGGATGAAATCTGTTGTCAAATGATCAGTATACAATTGCTGATGGAGAATGTGTGTAGCCACCAGACATTTTAAATACTCACGCTCCTCTAATGTTATCCTTTACTATACACATGTGGAAGTGTTGGTTTGACAAATGGATTGTGATTGAGTGATTCGACTATGCGTCTAATTTGGGATTCTTGGGCTCATTCAGTAGCCTTCGTAGCTTAGTTGGTTAAAATCGCCAATCTAGCGTACTGAGGGTCGTGGCTCTGAGTCCCATCGAGGGAAAGTAGAAACCTCCAATACATGTTTCAAATCATAATCTTCCACATAATATACATATTTACATCTCTCTAAATTCTAGCCAATGATCAAGAGCACGAAGTTTAAAAAAAAAAAAATTTTGGGAGGAGGGAAAAGCCCTTTTGAGCTGAGCATACAAGAACTCTCTTTTTTTTTGTTAAATATCTTGGCTGTGTATATATGAAACTTGCGAAAAAGAATCCACGTGTTTTGGAGGGAACTCGAACCCTCAACCTCCTACTCTCTAGATAGGCGTGATAAACCCTACACAAGACCACCTGAAGGTCACGTTTGCGGAAAAGCCATCGGAATCCGAGTACCAACCTCCACCGCGGTTAGCTATTTTTTTTTGCAAATTGAATATCTTTCAGATGCTTGATTTGCCCAATCGTTACATGTGCTTTACTGTTTTATATTCATAGTCAAACGATTCACCTAGTTTATTATCGAGAACTTCACACACTATGCCCCCAACAATGGGTTGGGCGGAGTTGTATAGAGTGTGAATCAATAAATAACCAAAAAAATAACCTTCCCCTGTGGCTATGCCACTGAAAAAGACAGTTGATCGATAGGCCACGATAAGCCTTTACACCCGGTTCTTTTTTTACACGGGTGGGTTTTAGTTGATTACGACCTTTAGCGTTGATGAAACTATGAGTTAACCACATGAAAAAATTCACAAAAAATCAAAGAAAATTCAGGTGGTATTTAGAAAGCTGTGAACGGTCAATCAGGTTGACCGGCAAATTGAAGAACACCAACCGTGTAAAAAAATATTGGGTGTATTAGCAAATTGCATTTCACTAGCTAGTTCCATAATTCAACCCACGGTATTATTAGTGACAATATCATCTTTGAAACATAGCACTTTCTTTGTTCCTTGCTTGAGAACCATTTGAAATTCCACAAGAATAACAACAAACGATTTCTTTTGACTTGTAGTAACATATCGTAAGAAGTGTATGCTAAATGAATAATGACAGGTTAAAATAATTATTAATTACCTCCGGGTACCTCTCCAGTTCATGTAAAACAGTGTGCTCGCAGAACTCAAACACTAAATGCAGTCTTCTTTTCCGTCGGAAAACCTCCAACAGACACACCAAATTGGGATGCTTTAAATTCTTCAACAGCCGTATCTCTCTCAGGGCAATTTTCCGTATCGCCGGATCGTCTTCGGATTCAACGAAACGTTTTACTGCAACTAGTGAACCGGTGTCTCGGTCGCGGCACTTGTAGACAACTCCGTAAGAACCTTCGCCCAGTCGGCTAAGTTTTTCGTATCGATCCATTCTGCTGCTTCCACGTGATCTGGAAATAAATGCCGATATAATGAACATCGTGGCAGCAACAGTTGCACGGAATATTTTGGCAGCTGTTCACAAAATAAAAGCGAGAACTCATAACCGGGGGATACAAATGCTACTAAACAGTTTGCTAGCTCAAGATGTTTTCTAATTGTACCAAAGGTCGTGAATACTATGTAGTGGGTGGGATCTAGCTACAAGGAGCGCTAATTTATCCGGCAAGTATATATGTATCTTAATTGATAAATCGCCTGACCAAAATAACAGGATAACTCTTTTACATGCGCCAGTAACAGTGGTTTTCAATTTATACTTGATGAAGTTCTAAATTGGCTTAAACAATCAAAAGGTATTCTTTATTTGAAAAACTCAAATCATTATGAACTGGAAGTGAAAGTCCAACCCAATACAATCGCTAATTTATTTACTTAGTGCGTTGTCGGTGTTGAAAAACTTCTAACAAGGTTGAAATATGGGGGTCCTCCTTAGCCGTGCGGTGAGACGCGCGGGTACAAAGCAAGACCATACTGAAGGTGGCTGGGTTCGGATTGGAAATTGTCTCGACTTCCCTGAGTACTTCGACTTGCTGCCTTTATCCCAAATTTCACATTTCAGCGATGTTTAGTTGGCGAGAACCAGCGATTCCTCCATACTAAATGTACGAGAAAGGCAAAAACGATTTTACTTTAAATGTAGTGGCGACATCTCTTAAAAATAGCACCTTTTACGACGTTCTATTTCCGTAATTTTTAAAATGTTATTATGTGCAGCTGTCGGAAAACTCATGGAGGCAAAACGGTTGATTGCTGGACATTAGAACGAACCAGACGTAGGGTAAGACGGTATAATATGCCCCCTAAGACAATTCCTATGAAAACTTTTTACTTTTCAACGTAATTTATGCAAACTTTGTGTTATTTTATAGTTCAACAAGTCGCAAATGCATCACCTGTGAGTAGTCATATAAAAATATTACTAAGAATATGATATGAAGCTTTTTTGAAAAGTCGTGAAAAACTGGATTTCAAAAAGTGCCTGGGCAATACGCCCCACCGTAATCAAACACGTTCCATAGCCCTTCATTAGTATTTTATCTATCCCATAACAAAAGGTTACAATCCTCATGTGCTTGGCATTAAAAACCAACATAAGTCCATTTAAGCAGGTGTGAATTACATTTCAATATAGTCCATACAATTTGGAAGCAACTGCTGCAGGCTCGCTACGCTTGTGTACAGTTGGTAAGGGCATACCGTCCTGCCTACACTGGGGCGTTTTGGCCAGTGAAACATGTTTTCGAAAATTGTTACAGTTTTGAAGATGGAAGCAATTTTATATCATATTAACAACTGAGAAAAGTTATTTTGTTGCCCAACTGAGTGTGTCGAACATTGAAAGTTACATCAAAACTGTAACTTTTTGTATTTTGCTATTAGGGGAAAAGACGGCTTTGGCAGGTTTTGTTCTATTATTGGCAGGGGGGTTTTTGTCGACCAAATATTATGAAATTTGGCCACAATATTCTTTGATTTGCAAATAATGTTTTGGCCAAATTTGAGTCAGTCATAAAAAACCCCTGCCAATAATAGAACAAAACCTGCCAAAGCCGTCATTCCCCCTATTTTTATTGTGTAATAAAAACTCCCACATTCACATAGTATGATGGTTTTACAAATATTTATAGGTTCCAACTGATTTTTACCCTTAGTTAGGTATAGTTGTCTAGAAATCAAAGGGTGGCGTTTTGGCCAGGTGGGGCGCATTATACCGTCTTACCCTATTTGTTTCTGGTTTTGGTATATGTATACAGTTCATGGGGGCGCATTGTACATCACAGGCCAGAGTCGCTACGAAGTTTTACCTCGTAAATTCATTAGATGTTTTGTGCAAGGTGCCTGTTTGCAAATTCGATACTTTTTTCACTGAAATTTTAGGTTTAGTTTTGCTACATCTAGCCTCAACCCGATGAATATGAATGAATACCGAAAAGGCGTTTTACATTGTGATGATGGGGCCTCTTTCTCTACTATCCTTTTTCGATGTTTCGATACTAATGGTTCATCACGAGTAATACCATAAGCAAATGAATCATCATATTCAACCCAAACTCTCATTATAATCTATCTGTATCGTTTTTAATAGCTATCATGCGTGCTCTCTGCCGAAAAGCAAAATCACAGAAATGAGAAACAACGCAATACGGCATGTATTTTCGTCTGTTTTGTCTCCCGTTGTAACTAGTCTCGAAAACCAATGGGGCAGTGCATAGGTTCATTATTTGACGTTTGAGCGGTGCCGAAATTCATTCAGAATGAATTCGATGTTTGAAAAGGTGTTCATTTTTAGTAAACAGCGCACCGCTCAAACGTCAAGGTGTTCATTCGGCGCACTGCCCCATGAAAGAGACACTTTTTTTTGCTATAACTCTTCCGTATCCTAACGTAATCTCAGGATAAACGTTTTGATTTGGTGGAGTTATAGTAAATGAACTTTACTTCATTGGTTATAGAGCCCTTGACGGGAAAAAAAGCAAACAAATAGGGCTGCGGCAGGTATTTCCGTCCGTGGTCTTTTTCTTTCTTTTTTTATAAGTTACTGAAGATGTTGAATAACATCCATAAATGTGGGAATGTTCGGAACTTGAATGATCCGATCGGAGCTCCATCATTCTTACCAGGTTTATTCTTTTTTTTTACAAGGGAGAATGCATTTACACACTAACCCAGCACACGTGCATTGTAGTTGCCAAACTACCACACGGAAGTATACTGGAGTGTCGGACTCGACCGTACCGGTAATACCGACTAAACTCCCTTGGGCTCCGCCATTGTTTCCCCCAGGAACTACCTTCCAGTACTACTTCTGGGGGATGGCAGTACTTAACGTACTCGCTCATTCTCGCTCACACAGGCACCCGTCCCATGCGAGTCTTATTTGGGTTCTCACTCTATCGCACCCTCAAACACACCCTACATACTCTGTTGCACCTCTGTCATGCCGTGTGGGTCTGACTTGTGTGCCCACCCTTCTCATGCCATGTGGGTCTAACTTGTATGCCCACCCAAACCCTTGATTCACGCTCATGCACTCCATGCTTGCACACACGCTAACGCTCCTATGAGTCTGACTTGTGTGCTCACCTCTATCATGCCGTGCGGGTCTGACTTGTATGCCCACCTCTCTCATGCCGTGTGAGCAGTGTTGGTAAAATCACTCATAAATCTCAATCGACGAGCGCTCCCGTGCGAACGAAATCGTCTGCGATTTTAAAGGAATGCATCACGCTTGAATTTTTCATGCCAAAACGCATCATTTCACTCATTTGCCAAAAAATCATTCTGGCTCAAAAACGCATTTGAAATCAATTTGGGGGAAATTTATTGCTTATACATAAAAAAGTGTCTAATATTTTATGCGACAAACGTCAATTCACTGTTTTTAACGAACGAGAACAAAAGAAAACCTACGATGATTCAAATGGATGATTCAACTCATCCATGAGTTTTTAGATGCTGAGTTGGGTGCGTTTCAACTCACGCTTGATTTGAATCATCCATGAGTTTTGAGATTTTGAGTTTTTACCAACACTGGGTGTGAGTCTGACTTGTATGCTCACCCACTTGATTCACGCTCATGCACTCCATGCTTGCACTCACGCTAACGCTCCTATGAGTCTGACTTGTGTGCTCACCTCTATCATGCCGTGCGGGTCTGACTTGTATGCCCACCTCTCTCATGCCGTGTGAGTCTGACTTGTATGCTCACCCACTTGATTCACGCTCATGCACTCCATGCTTGCACTCACGCTAACGCTCCTATGAGTCTGACTTGTGTGCTCACCTCTATCATGCCGTGTGGGTCTAACTTGTGTGCCCACCCTTCTCATGCCATGTGGGTCTGATTTGTATACCCACCTTTATCATACCATGTGAGTCTGCTCACCTCTTTCATTCAGTTCGCGCTGACACATACTACTCTAGTCATTCGACCTAACACTCGCTCTGGCATCCCTTGTGGGACATTTCGCTTAGGTTCCCACTTCTGACATACCATGTGAGTCTGACTCACCTCGTTCATGCCATATGAGGCTAGCTCAACTCAAACATACCGTGTGAGACTAATTTGTATGCTCATTCCTTTCGTACCGTGTGAGACTGATTTGGATGCTCACCCACATTCCTCTGCCACGCCGCGGGGTATCAGTAGTCATAGGAACCAACATTCCTGCGCTACTCCCAGCGCGGCGTGTGCAGTCCATACATACACCTATTCATTCACGCTTCTGCCATGCTTCGAGGTGACGATCTCGGTTGCCACCCGCTGCGCCAATACCTCTGCATGGGTAGACCATTCACACACTTCTCCGCGTTCGGTACTTTCGCCCGTCCGTGGTCTTTTTTTTTTTTTTCTTCCTAAACAATGGAAGGGGAATCTGCTCAACAGACATCCTCGGTTGACCAGGAAGTGCGAGGTTAGGGATCACCGAGGGAGGCAGGACTACATCCCCGACCCGCTAAACCGTTTCCATTGCCGCCAAGCCCATAGTCCCTTCGGTACAACCAGAAAGTAATGCTTCAAAGGGGGGCCAGTGCACAACGCACCCTCGAGGTTAGCTGCGTGTCCTTGTAGCACCGAACATCGTAACTGGCTTGTTTAGAAGAACACCATGGTATCTTGCCAGTGCGTTGCCGGCTTTCCAGGTGGCCTTACCACGCCCTATGTCCTCGGAAGGTGGGAAGGGTCGACTTCGCGCCTGCTTCCCTCTGCACGACTGGTATCAAGAATGATGATGCCGCGTGCACTCCAAATTGACCTTTCTGCAATAGGGCCTATTCGCCAGCACACAGAGGGACTTGCCGACGCGGTGCCTACGCTTGCCCCAGCCTTGACGAGGACCCCTTTCCGTCCTCGGGCTCGGAACCCGCCCGGTTGACCGACACCGCGAAAGCGACGATACTATGTTGTTCTTCGCGCGGCCACTTGTTCGATAAAAGGGTCGAGTTCGACCACAGAGCATGACCACCGGTATGACCCATGAAGCCGACTCCGATCCCTTGGACCACCTCTTATTTGCGCCTGACCACATGTGGCAAGCATGTGGTCACGCATTGCGCGAAAACGTGAGCACACGAACAACACGTGTTCCGCCGTTTCCTCTAAACCTGCGCACACCAAACACTCGGGTGAGGCCGAGCAAGCCAGCTGCGTTACCTGCACTTTGATTTTGCAGCACGCTTAAACGCCGGGCACATCGAACCCCCCATGGGGTGCTTGCTGTTCACAGCTTTGTTGGAACAAATCAAACAATTGGGAGGGTTCGTGCAGCATTGTGCCTTATGTCCCTCCAATCCACAGCGTCGGCAGAGATTGCTTCTGTCAGGGCCTTTGCAGTCCCACTGCTTGTGCCCCGGTTCCAGGCACTTGAAACAAACTTCGGGTTGCTCGTATATGCGCACAGGGCATACCGACCATCCCACCTTGACGCTCCCTAACTTGACTACCTTGGAGGCGTCCGCTGCAGATAGCCGAACCAATGCTACCTGCGTCCCTGCCGGACCTTTCCGTAACCGAACGGCTGCGGTGGTCGTCTCCACTTCACACTGTCGCCGCAGTGCCGTGACGAGCTCTTTAACCCAGGTCTTTAACCTTTAGATTCACCTCCGTCGTGAGTGCCCTCACCTTGACCGTCTCGCCTAGGACTTCCTCCGCCAACTTCTTGTAGGCGGCGCCCTTTTGCGAGACGCCCCGCTTCAGCTCGAGGATCATCTCGCCCAGTTCACCGAGAGGAAGGTTGAGTGACCCACGCTGGCGCTGCGCACTGAGCTGCCGACTATTGCCTCTGGCCTCCTAGGCGGAGACCTGAACAACCCACCTCTTGCGAAGGGGTTGTCGCCTACACTACTACCACTAATTGAAGAATTGACTTGGTTTTCCATTTTGGTCCCACGAGTTGCTCGGGAAAAGAGGTCCACCACGCCAGAGCCCAGCATGACGCGGTAAGGGACAATTACTGTGGAGGGTGCCCAGGTACCCCACAGGCTCCGTTAAAGGCCTAGCTTATTATTTCACCCCCCTGGCCATGCATCCCCTCGGCACGGGTCGCTTGACGCCTTGGGATTAGGGGTTAGGGACGATGGTCCCGGTCTAACTCGCAGTGGCCATGGGGAGGGTCGTCAAGCCCTTGGACAAAGTCCCTGCTGCCCCCTCCCGTCCCTGCCCGTCCGTGGTCTAGGAAATACCTGCCGTAACCCTGTTTGTTTGCTTTGAGAATATTTTCGAAAAAAATATCGATTCATATCATTTGAGTTTCCACTGGACGTGTTTTTCTTCATATGTGCCAGTTATATATATATATATAGGCAAGTATAATATATGAAGGCAAGTATCGTCCACGATTACTGTTTAGTTTGTTAGGGTAGAAAGCTTCTCATTGGTCCATGGCGTGGCTGTGAAAAAAAAAGAAATGTATTGCGCCTTGCAATAAAATTACAATTCTCTTGATAATTTTCCAAGGCTATCTGTTCTGTGACATATGTAAAATGTATTCGCAGTACAAATAGCAGGTGCTACCAAAGCGTTCATCGCAGGAATCAACCACGTGGCAGCCAAATTTTCAAAAATAACAAAGTAGCTTTTTTTTCTGGAGGTATGCTTTTCTTAGGCGACTATCTAGCGCTTATTCTTCGTTGCGACTAAAAATAAGCGGAGGAGTAGATTTCTTATGAGCGGTACAATAATAACGAATTAATTTTATGAACTTTACAACGAATAACAAAATAAATGCTTAATGTAGATGTACACAAAAGCGAATAGGAAGGAAATCTGAAAAATAATCTTAATTGGAATTGACATTTTTGCCTTCCCCGTATACTAAGTATACGTAAAGGCTATATGATCACTCCAAAATCAATCTTTTGATAGAAGGCTCGTAGACCTATAGTGTTAGCAATCGACTCAGCTAATAAAAAAACTCAACAATGGTTAGTATTATTCGAATTATTACCATATTAAACTACAAAAACAGTATCGTACTGTTTCATGATGAAATTGGACATTTTTACAATTGTCCCTTTGGTTCCAAGTCTAATAAAGGTCTCTTATTTGAGTACCTCTATCATCAATATTTTTAATGAATACAATATATTGTTTTATAGGATAACTGTATCAGTTTTGGTTATGTTCCTAATTTGGCCAGTTTCTAGCATAACTCCGAAAATAAAGCAATTTCCGATAGTTTAATTTGTAACCGATGGTTTCAAAATTATCGCATTGGCTCCTCCAAATGCGGGAATTTGGGTGACCTCCTTTATACGCCACTGGTCTAATGGGATAAGTGCTGCCATCTATGTCTGAGGTCGCGGGAGTTCATTTTCGAAACAAATTTAAGGTGAACCGTATATGGGAATTTCAGTTAATAAAATCAATATAATTCTCGATATGGACACTAAAGGGGCTGTCAAAAGCATTAGTCAATACAAATGAATTACCAATACTTATTAAATATAGACTTCTTGCTAGCATGATTGAACTAATTCTTTCTTTCTGGCTCAAGACTTCAAGGAATTTAAAATTGCGCGGCGCGTGTTAAAAGTCGAGGTAGTGAAAATTGTACAAAAAGCATGAGTGATTTTTGAGTACTTCTTGTTTCTAATCCTTTTAGATATAGTTGTTCCTTAAAAGCCAATTGTTAAAAAGCTTAAAATAAAGTTAATACAGTCGACTCTCTACATCTCGATGTTCTATATCTCGATATCTCTCCCTATGTCGATGGTTTCCTCGGTCCCTTCAATCTACATACATTTGGGCATTCTACATCTCGATAACCTCCCTATCTCAATATCTCTCTATCTCGATGTGTTCTGATCATATTTTGCTCTGGATTCACTCTCCTTATGTCGATATGTTCAAATTTTTAGGCTACTAGACCATCTTTGGATAATAACAAACACATCAACAACAAGAAATGACTTTTGTTTTGTTGTCGTTTTTCATAGCAACGAGCTTTTTTGGATCTAGTACCCATTTCAATTTTCCTTCCATTCCTCGATCTCTCTCTATCTCGATGGTCCCTTCAATATCGAGCTCTAAAATACACCAGGCATAGGTGTATCGACGCTGTTGCTAACCAGGTATCCAGGTAGGTACGTTAGCAAACTTTCGTTCTATGCTATCGAGTTTTCTGATTTTGTTGAATTATTTGGAATCTAACATTTCATAATAGAATTAAAAGCAAATGTACTGATGTGACAGTTCCATCTGGATGCGGCAGGCATGAAGATTTGAGATAGAAGTGGATTTGAAGCAGAGGGTTTTTTTTTGTGATTATTATAGATCTCACGACCTTCCTTCTGCCAAGCTTCCGTATAAAGGGGAAGGGAAGAATATCAATATGGAATCTTATATTTTCTTCACTGGCAAAAAAAAGTAGTTTTCTCATATACTATCCCGTGCGGAAAGGGTTTACATCGATGAGTACTGGCTATAAGTTTCTAATTTGATATCAGCCTCCAGAAGAATTAGGTTTTTATTGCGTTGTTCATGTCTCATTAACATGTAGGTCTCGGTTTGGAAGATGATGTTAGCAGTTCCAAATCGTTGTTTACTGGCCTTGTTGTTTTCTAATTTCTTTGTAGTGAGAAAGAGACAAAGCAGTCCGTGCAGTGCCCAATGGCCTATTGTACTTTTTACAACAGTCGAGTTCACGATTTAAGGTTCCCCCAAACATACGCGACATGACAATTTAACGCCTGCCGACTGCGACTTTGTTGCCGTATGTCTGGAAGCGTAAATGGAACAGTCCCTGCAGCGACACAGCGATAGACTCGCTGTGACTAGTCGACGCCGTCGCGGCGATGAAATCGCTAAGGCTTGGGGGAGCATTTATGGAAATTTTTGCGATCCGTGGATACAAACAAGGGTAATATTCAAGCCATCTAATCACCATGCGCCCCCACTGGCACTGGGTTTGTGAGTGAAAACAAATACTGGCTACCCGAGCAAAGTCTTATATCATGAATAGAGCAAATTGAAAACATACAGAAATGACTTCAAATTGAAATCATGATTTGTTTTCAAATTAGGCTGACCATAAGTACCGTATTTAACGGGACAGTCCCGTTTTTTAGACCTTATTGGGCTGTCCCGTCGTAATCCAAAAAATCCTCAATTTGTCCCGTTTTTTCATTGATTCTGCCAAAGAGCTGAAAATGGAATTAAAATTTGGCTAATTTCATTAGTGGATTGAACGAAACCGGTAACTCGGTAAATAAGTTTAACCTGAAAATCAGGTTACATTTCAATAAAACGAAGCGCAGGAACAGACATTCTAATTTCCAGATTAAGTTCATTTTCGATTTTTTTTAAATTTTGTAAAGAAGGTTAATTCTATTTTTTTAAATCTGCTTCACCACATATTTTTCAATCGTTTGATTATTTCGAAACATTTAGAATCATTCAAAGTCTTTCTGAATAATTCAGAATACCGTCAACTGGGGGAAGATGATCATTTTTAAGACAAAACATGCAATAACAATGTGTGTTTACATTTTAAATCGAAACAAATACTTTCAAAACATGTACTGCTATACGTTGCAACAATCAACAACTCTAGTTTTCTGAAATGCGTTCGCATTTATTAAAATAAATTAAATTATCACACATTTTTTGAGTAATCTTGTTTGGGGTGAAGTTGATCAAGACAGCTCTACTAAAATCATTATGACCTAGTAGTCAAAATACACTAGGTTATTTGTATAAAATACATTTTCATGATCATAATCGAAAAACTCGGATTTCTACCTAGCGGTAACATTACTTGAACGGAGAATATTGTTGACTACCGTTTTAAAAAAAAATTGGCACTTTTGACTGACACATCAAATGATCATCTTCACCTCAATGATCATCTTCCCCCCAGTTGACGGTATTTCGAATTCATCCACTATAAAAAACGACGGTATTAAAAGATAATAATTTATAAATTAGCTGAACAAAATCGAGTTTAGGCTTGAGTTTAGGGTAGTTTCAAACCGAGTGAAAATTTAGTCGGACTTCGGTCCTCACGTACTTTAAGGTTAGATAACAGTTCAGGAGCTTCCATATGTGTGGACCTTTTTGGAAGCACATGTGAGAGAAGTCCCACCCTATTCCTCTTTTCGCATTTGTCTCCTGACATTTTTTTAAAATTGTCTTTTTATCTCTCTAATGCCCAAATCGGCTTGAAAGGCTGGTTTACAATGCGGAAAACGTGTCACGGGATTTGATTCGCCATGTATTTTTGAAGAGGCGGGATTTAGGGGATTTTAGCTACGAAAACGCAACTCTTCCTTGATGCATGAGGATCAACTCCCATGACACGTTTTCCGAACTGTAAACCAACCTTCAGGAAGGATACTTTGACTATTTTTTGTTATTTTCAATAGTTTAAAATTGGAAAAGTTTTTTATATTGGTCAGTAATAAAATCCTTAGATCTTAATGCATGTATAATATTGGATTGAAATAAAATTTCTAAATTCCACAATTTTTCATAATATTGAAAAATGCGAATTTTTTGTTCCTTAGTGTTTTTGTCCGCGCCCTTTTGAAGACTGAAATATTTGTAGTTTAGTATTTTTCCACAACTAACTTAATACTTAGAAGGTTAGTTAATGTACTTAAAAGAAGGTTGTGGTATTGAAAAATTCTTTCTTAAACTTTTCTCTAACTTCTTACACGGAAAATGAAAATTAAGCCCATAAATATTGAAAATTCTGAAGCTCTTGAATTTTGTCACAAGTTTTTTGACATGAAACTTTTTGCAAGTGCGTTTGTCCCGTTTTTCTACCAAAATGATCTGGTCAGCCTATTTCAAATTCTTATTTTTGTGATTGATTAGGGGAAATGACGGCTTTGGCAGGTTTTGTTCTATTATTGTCAGGGGGGTTTCTATAATCAATTATGCTCAAATTCGGCCTAAACATTCTTTGCATATCAAAGAATATTATGGCCGAATTTCATAAAATTTGGTCAACAAAAACCCCCTGACAATAATAGAACAAAATCTGCCAAAGCCGTCATTCCCCCTACATCTTTTGATTTTACTTAGCAGTAGATTTCTAAATTGTGTTGAATGACATAAAACTGATTACTTGTTTTGTTAACGGTACATATTACCCCTGTTTTATCTACGTACATATAAGAGCAGGTGTATCCGTGTTAATGAGATCGGAACACATCAGAGATATGAACTCTACCGAAAGCTAATTATGGTCATTGTTTGTGTGATGATTATTAAATACTTATGTGTAAACATTAAGAAATGGGTCATTTTAAATTAAAGTTACCACCCAAGATTCTAAATATGAAAGAATAAGTAAAATACTATCATTAGAACACAATAGAACTAAAAAAGTGCTTTGAAATCGTCCAAAATCTCTGTTGAGCAGCATGCATGTTATTATTTTTAACGAACTATTTGAATGTTTGCAACAAGAACTATTTGTGTTTCATTTCCCAGATTCTATACAGATTTTCAACAGAGGTAAGCTATTCCAAAATTTCAAACAATGAACGGTGATGTGGATAGAAAACCGTTTGTGGGCCACTGTCTATGAGAATAGTAATTCATTGTGCATAGGTACTTTGTGCTGTTTTCCCTTGTTACAGGAAAGTTTTTCACTCCAAAAGGATATGATACTACCTGACTTTTACAAATTAGGCATGCATTGATATAAATATCCTTTATAAGAAGGTAAGATTCATTCTATGTGAGGGTTATTATGCGGTTTCATGAGAGGTGTAAGGAAATTGTTATGATAGTATCGACTTGTTTCATGCATATATTTACACCGCATTAGCCTTGAACTATGTTGCTTGCTACAATGCCATGGGAAAATGAGAAGAGCGATAGAATATATAAACGTATCGTACATGGTAGTAAAGAACCAATTAAAGAAGGAAAAGTTGTTTCGACATTATCAGAAAACGATGCTAAGAAACTGTGTAAGCAGGAAGAATACTTATTCACGATCCAGACTAAAAATTCGTTATTGAGTTTATAAATTCATGCTTTTAAAGGAACTCGTACGTTTCTTACGTATATAATCTCAATACCGAATTGATAAGAGTAGATTGTAACTTAGTATTGAAGTAGTAAGAAGTTTAGGAGCATAATATAAAGTGGCGACATTTTACCTTTCTGCTAATGCTTTCAGGGCACTTCCAGCGCTCGAGTCCCCAGAGGTCCATCTGAAAGGAAGATTACTGATAGAATAGACATAATTAACACATTTGAGTAGGATGAGTGACAATAATGTAGAAGAAGCTCCGAGTTGCTCAACAATACAAATGCAAAAGTAATCTTTTTTTTTGGCAAAACATATTTTTTAATATGAATGATCCATCCACGAAAAAAATGAGAAATGATTCATAAATAGCACACTGATTCATTAAACGCAGCCACAAAACCTTGGAAAAAATTTGGCGTCCCCATGAAGAATAATTTTGAGATCCATAATTTAACTGAAATTTGGCAATTAATAGGACAATATGTTCCGATAGACATTACCAAGAAAACAATAAAACTCCTGATGTTTCCTAATGAACAAATTATCCATACAAATATATTCTGTTCCATGAAAATTAAAGTTTGTGCAACAGATAATGAAGAAGTTATATGACGAAAATAATAATCATTTAAATTCAAATCAATACTAATCACCATTACAATACAACACGTATTTGGTAGTTCGAAACAAAAAACTATGCGAACAGAACTGCTGGTAGTTCAAAATGTACTTTCTTTGATAACGGCTGTATCCCAGAAACAAAGAAAGTACAGCGAAAAAAACAATAAAAGGGGTGACGTCTGAGGGGCGGTATACCTCCACATTCGCGTGCGTTATCCAATCATTCAGTCGATTGATACTGCTTTTTTGTTTTTTTTTTTCAATCTTTTGTTGACTGATAAAGCAGCATTTTCGGGTGCGTACGGTAGTGTCATCATAAAGCAAATGACACTGTAATCATCTAATTATAATTGTTTTGGATGATTAGTTTTAGCTCCTTTCATTTGCCTACGATCACATATTTGTTATATTTGTATTTTTTGGTTTTTTGTTGAGTCAGTGATTGTTGAATCCTAGTGAAGTCAAAAATAAGCAATATATTTTCACTTATCTGTGGCGAGCGTACAGTAGTTGAGTATGTAGGAACAATATAGGAAATCAACAGCAATACGAATGATTCAAATATGCGTTCATTGGCTAAACATATAGGTCATAGCTGTGGTCGACACGTCCTTACGGTCATACATAAAAGGAAAAATTGTTAGTAAAACTCTCGCTCTATCTAGACACCGAGATCATCTCTGCATATCCACGCTAATCTAAAGATATTGTACTAGCTGTAAGGTATATTTACTCTGGATGAATTTGGATAAGTGATACTGAATTTGTGAGTAGATTATATAAATTAGAAATGTAAACTATGGGAACCTTTCCGTTTTCCATCTCACTGAATTCATCTCATTGCGAAAAGAAACGACACCAATTTCGTCGCTTCTATTTTCCTTTTCATTGCTTTGTTTTGCATGGGATGAATATCGGAGCTATGAGATGAAGTCCAGGAGCAGTAATCCTATATACTAAGGATTCTCTCGATAGAACCGATGTGTCTGACAAGTGACAATCTAATTGAAGGAATCTCAAAAACTATCAAAGTGTTGAAAAGAAATACGATTGATAGAATTGATGGTGACGATGGTACCGCCGGTCTTCAAAGGTTTGAACTAGACGATTCATCTTTAATATTATTTATTTGTATTTAGTGTAATAACAACAATAACAATTACTATGTCTGAAACTTGATATGATATGTACAACATGTGATAGATTTAGTTCGGAAAAGGTATTGGAGGGTAACCGCCCCTTCGGTGGGGTTTGATCCCACGACCCCAGTTCGCATGACAGGTGCTTTCTCTACTAAGCGACGAAGGACCTCCGTCGTCCACCGCAGCTTAGCGGGTACTGATGAAACCAAATTCCCAGCACCAGGTACCAGCCAATCTCTCGCAATACATTTTCAGAACTAACTCTCTCAAATGTATTTTTGTACACATGTCAACCAAGTAGGATGAGTATTTAGTATTGTCCGGCTCCTACACACTTGCTTCATCAGCAACGGCGCTCAATGAAGTAGGGTTGTGTGGGGTTGTGCCAGTTTGGTCGTCAGATCCCAACACGACCACACAAGCGAAGAGAGATCGCCACTCGAGATCAGTATATTCAAAGTTAATTGCCTATATGCCGGGTATTAAGCCACCCGGAGTGGAAATTAATTACTATGTCTGAAACTTGATTATGCATATGTACAACATGTGATAGATTTAGTTCGGAAAAGGTATTGGAGGGTAACCGCCCCTTCGGTGGGGTTTGATCCCACGACCCCAGTTCGCATGACAGGTGCTTTCCCTACTAAGCTACGAAGGACCTCCTTCGTCCCGCAGCTTAGCGGGTACTGATGAAACCAAATTCCCAGCACCAGGTACCAGCCAATCTCGATATAACGAATACATTAAGGTTGATTTTTTTTCATTATTTTGTATTTATTTATAGGCTCAAGCGCCAAAAGGCATAACGGAGCCGAGCATTTTTGAAATTTTGCTAACAATTTCATAATTACTAATTAGATCCGCTTCCAGAAAACCCGATGGGCTGGGCACACTGATCAGTGCCCTTCTTTTTCAAATTTCCTATGCGTTTCGATAGCCTTTTTTTCGTCGCTTCGATGCATTCTGTTGAACTAGATGTCGATAGCTGGTCGTCGTCACTCTTGTAGTCAGCCTCATTTTGGTCTGCAGTGAGTATGTGTTTGTCTGTTTGGGCATGTCCGTACTCATCGATGTGTAATTGTTTGTTGCATTCGTGGTTTTTGGGCATTTTTGTTGGGGATGTATTGGTTTACTACACCACCTACAAGTTTCAGGCTGATTTGGGTGAGTCACTAAGCAGATGTCCTTTCCAAAGGTTATGAATGAGGGTATGGGTTGCTTGAGTCTCATCTGTAGCACTCGCACTCCGTTAGAAACTCCAGGAAAGTAATGTTTCCATTTCTCGCTTTTTGGATATGAATAACATCATCAAACTGCTGCATAAATTCGCCTACATTTGCGTGAGGAGTAGACGGAGGGAGGTCATGTATTCGAACAGTGACTGCCTCGCTATCCACATACACGGGGATTTTGAAATACCGCTCTTTACAAACAAAAACGCGTTTTATATTATGCGCTTTTTCGCAGCGCTGCGCAATGGCGTTTTCCAACATTTCAATAAAAACACAGTTGCGTATGTTGTGCAACTGAATGCTTTTTACAAGGGTTTCGAGGTTCAAGCGAAAACTTTTGCACTTGTGCGACATCAGGCCGCACTGGAAGAACGCTTAAGTCTACCACCAGAGTATTCTTTCTAACACTCATTCTGGAGCACGCCGAAATATAGTAACAATTCGAATAAGCATTCTACTTGGTCTTTAGAAAAGTACCACATTAAGCAATCTTGTAATCTAAATATCTGGGCCAAAACAGGAAACTTTCCGAAATGTGAACGGCTCAAACCCATACAGTGTTGGTAAAATCACTCATAAATCTCAATCAACGAGCGCTCCCGTGCGAATGAAATCGTCTGCGATTTTAAAGGAATGCATCACGCTTGAATTTTTCATGCTAAAACGCATCATTTCACTCATTTACCAAAAAATCATTTTGGCTCAAAAACGCATTTGGAATCAATTTGGGGGAAATTTATTACTTATACGTAAAAGAGTGTCTAATATTTTATGCGACAAACGTCATTTCACTGTTTTTAACGAAGGAGAACAAAAGAAAACCTGCGATGATTGAAATGGATGATTCAACTCATCCATGAGTTTTTAGGTGCTGAGTTGGATGCGTTTCAACTCACGCTTGATTTGAATCATCCATGAGTTTTGAGATTTTGAGTTTTTACCAACACTGATCCCATAGTAAGCAACATTTTCTGTCCATAATCGATTCCATGGTTTTGTATACAAGATAGTTTAAGCGACGAAGGATGCCGAAAAACTTTGCTGAGAAGGTACGTTGCTGAAACGTTCATGAAGAAAAGTTATAACGAAGATTGATTTTTCAAACCATATACAAAAAACCCGTTTATTCTACCAGCACTGCCAAACTGACTATAAGATAGGGCTTTGGAGCTATAATGGGAGTTATTCGAAATCATTACACAAAGTAAACATTTCGACAAGAAGGAAGATGGGGTTTGCCTTCTGACAACCATAGGTTGTCCGGTAATACTGTCAGAAACATTGATTTCTTGCATATCGTTTGGACAATCAAGCGTAATAACATTTTTAGTAGACCTTTCAGCTACGTACCTTCTTCGGCAAAGTATTTCGGCACCTTTCAGACTTTATGCCAACGTATCGAGTCACGTGATTGACGATAAATTGAAGCCGCTAAGAGCAACAATGTAAAAAAGTACGTTTTCCCATACTAATCTCCATATAAATTTATAACGCGACGCGGAAACCGAGCTACAGATTTATCATATTAAAACCCATTTTCGTCATTGCAAAAAATAGAGTGTGCAACTTGTTGCCAGACTCGATTTTTTCGGCATTCGTAGTATTTGTCTAACTCAGCAAGCTTCGTTGGATAAACGCACAACTCGTGCTGAAAAAATCATATTTTTGCAACTAGTTGCACAAACTGCTATTGTTGTTTTCAGCAAAGATTTTTGGAAACCTTCGGGTTCTACTTTAACGCTATGTGCCACTTGGATGGTTTGATTTAAAAAAAATCAGATTAATGCACCTAGCGGTGACGATGCCTTTCTCGATGCAATCGTTTGGTTTTGCCTTAGTATGATACACATAATAAATAATTGCGTACATTACGGCTCTTGCAAACGCTGTACATATAGCGAATCAATCAACCAAGCTTATATGGTGCAACACACCATTTTCTTCATCGTGATTATATTCAATAGTCAACTAGGGTTTGTCCCCCGTCGAATGCAACTTGTTGCGAGAAAATCGGTTTAGAATAACTATATGAAAAAATGGCTAATGTTCTACGCACTTACACACATATACACGGACTGACAGGCATTTGTTCAGTTCGACGAGCTGCATCGATTGGTATTCTATTGTGTATCCGGAATAAATTTATACCGCTTTTTATACCGAAGTTGGATTTTTCTCCAGATACAGGCAACTTTCCCAACTTCGGAAGTAGTGCGCTGGATTCGCCTAAAGATGCGCTAAACAACGCATCAATTAGTTTGACAAATAAAACTTCGGAAGAAAGTTCGGTTCGGAAGTCCCGACTTCCGAATTCTAACTTGGTGCTACGCCGACAATATAAAAAGTTCGATTTCGGGGTGAGATTGAGACCGTAAAGAGACGGAGCAACTTTACCGCGGTTATAACGCTGGAAAGATCGTTGAGAAATTGAACCGTTCACGTGAAAGCCACGGCAGCCTGACATGTTCTAGCCTCCTTCTTTATCACAAAGTGCGAGACATTGACGGATGTGTTATGGAAAATTGCACATTGGAACAGTATGTAGTTGATTATTTTGTGTTTGTTACAGAGCTAACCGCTTTTCCGATTTCACCAGTTCCTCAGTAATTTTTACGTACCCATGATTAATCATGTTGATGATAACTCGAATATTTGCGAAAAAATATGGACATGTCAGAGCGGACAAAATGATTTTCACAGATGGGTAAAAGTCAATGGGTTCTTTTGGTTTTGTGTATAGGTACAACAATTTTCTTTGCGCCTGCTTCAGCCTACTGGAGCCTTGCGCAGTATGTATACGTTGAACTTGAACTGAACTTGCAGCTTGTTCGTTGCACCTGCCAAACACTTCTTCACCGACAATATAAGTTTTCTAAAGGCTGTTTGATGGATAAAGACGGCTAATCGATCAGCTGTCTGAACGGAACTGTCAAATCTGTACTTTCACCTCTAATTCTGTCATGAAAATGACCGTCTAAGTTTGGAAGATGCCATTAACACCCGGTAGAATAGGGTTGGCATGTCTTGATTTAGAGTAGGACACGGCAGGTATTTCCGCCGATCGTCGTAGGAGCTAAAACCAACGGAAGCAACGTCCATTTGTTAAAACTCCACTATAGCAAAACGTTTCTCCCGAGCTTCCATTTTGCCCTCTTTTATTGGGTTTCTTGATACCTGGATACCTGGTTGGCTACAGCGTCGATACACCTATGCCTGGCGTATTGTAGCTCCATAATACACCCGATTCTGTTTTTACACGTTTTTTTTTACACGGCCGTGCCATTCAAAATTTTTGCAAAGTTGCTCCATTCTGCATGATTCGTCGAGAAATCATAAAACTTTTTTACACGGATTTTCAAAATTTGAAGAATCGGGTGTAGTCGGTTTTGGGCGATGTTCCTCCAGTTTTCCAGAACGTGTTCGTGGCCTTCCACGAAGTCGTCGGTCTGGTTCCCTGTTGAATATTGTTTTCGTTATTATTTCTTCCGACATTCGCCCAGTGACCAGCCCACTGAAGTCTGCCGTATTGTATACGATTTACAATATTTTATTCTTTGTATACTTGATACAGCGTCTTCGCCACACACCATTTTCTAGTTTCCCTCCGAGTATTGTACACAGCACTTTTCGCTCGAAAACTCCGAAAGCTTTCCAGTCCGCCTCTTTTAACGTCCATACTTCATGTGCATAAAGGGCCACTGGTAGAATCAGAGTTTTATATAGAGCAAATTTCGTTTGCGTCTGCATGTTGCGGGACCTAAGGTAAACAAATTCTTCAACAACAAACACATCCCCATCAAGCATTACCTCAGCACCAACACCACTCGGTCTTCTTCTTTTTCTACCTGGCACCATGTACTAGGATTCTAGACTATGAAGAAAAGACGAAAATGCCTGCCTTTTGTTTCCTGTTCGGGTGTGCCACTGCGACCTGTTATTCGATCTATTGCAGCGTTACCCGCATCCTTAGTGTTTAAGTGCATGTCGAATTACTTCATTACTATTGATAAGCAATGCAGTATCAGTTTCGATAAAGTTGTTGTTTTGTTTTCTCAAGAGCGCCATGACAAGGTCCCGCTATTTAGACCCTTATCAATAGGAAATCAATCCTTTCTTGAGAAAACAGAACAGTGATACTGTTTTTGGCCATGCATCGGAGCCCTAGCCACATCCTTGTCTTGCTTCTAGAATCTTCTTCTTCTTCTTATTGGAATTACATCCCCACACTGGGACAGAGCCGCCTCGCAGCTTAGTGTTCATTAAGCACTTCCACAGTTATTGACTGCGAGGTTTCTAGGCCAAGTTACCATTTTTGCATTTGTATGTCATGAGGCTAACACGATGATACTTTTATGCCCAGGGAAGTCGAGACAATTTCTAACCCGAAAATTGCCTAGACCGGCACCAGGAATCAAACCCAACCACCCTCAGCATGGTCTTGCTTTGTAGCCGCGCATCTTACCGCACGGCTAAGGAGGACCCCTTCTAGAATATCACCAGTAAAATAATGAAAACCCGGGATTTATCTCTGTCTACAAGACCATTTCAAGCAAGAGAATTTGTTCAGTAATAAGAACTTCCGTGTGTTCCTCTCACTACCATTGTTCACCAGTTCAAGAAGAGTTAGTACGTATTTAAACCCCTAACTCGATTTTTCCAGCAGTCAGTTCAGCCTAGTACCGGGTACCGAGGTTTTTAAACTAACTGCTTGGAAAGTTGTTTCCGCTGCTAACAGTCTAGCCTCAAACAAGAGGAATACGAGTCTTTCAACTGTCTGCAAGGTAACATCAATTATGTTTTATTTCTGAGACTGCTGTTGGTAGCGGGAACTAAATACGATGAATCCTTAATTACCACAACTTATTGCCCTAGCTAGAAAAATGGATTAAGCTAGGGCTCTGTTTGGTAGATCTTACACCGCAACACACTACGTCAAAGTGATCTACCGTGTTACTTAACCTTATATAAACCTTATTTACCTATATTTGAAAGGTCACCATTTTCTATTGGTTGTTTGTAATCTCTAACCCCGAGTCAGTCGCGAGTATACCGCATACCCATATTACATCAAATATGAAAATGGTATCTGGTTCCGTAACACCGCCTGACAAATGAGCCTATAAATTAAGCCAAGAGGTTGAAAAGCACAACAATTGAATATTTCTGAAATGTAAAATGATTGATTCGTCCGTTTCTAAGAATATTGTGTAGCAATAGTGAAGACGTATTTTACGTAGACGATATCTGCACATTTAGGAGTGCGTAATAATGAAACATGTTTCGAGTTTGTAAGACCGCACCCAGACACGGCAATATCTTTCGTTTGATATGGGCAAGTGATTCACAATAATCGTATCTGTTGACCTTTCCTAATAAAACAAAAAGATTACTCAATGATTGAAAAAAAAATGATGAATGAAACCAAAGTGACGCCGTGATTGACAAACTATGATGATAGATATGTTGTCCATTACTGTGCAAGGGGGAATGACCTAAAATGCACCCATGAGACTGAATGGCTCCATACACTCGTACCATCATTTAAACTACTATTCTGAGCGAAAAGTTCAACTACAGTTGAACTTTAGTTATCCAGTATCGAGCTGTGACGAAAAGATTGAGATAATCTAAAGATTTGATTTTTTTTACTTTGCTCAGTTTTCGTCTAATTTGTTAAGATAAAAAACCAATACGGTGCCGTTTTACAACAGGCCCATCCTGCACTGCTGTTATCATTTAGGTTTCCAATTTCGATGTAATCATAAATCGATTGGATATAAAAGACGAATATTGATGGCTTTAAGTGATAGTCAGCAGTAGCACTTTCCAAATAGCACAATCGGTTAAAGCTTCCAATATGAAACTGATTGTCTGTCTGATCAGCACCTTGCTGGTGCTTTCCTGCATAACTGGAAGCCCAATTATTATAAGACAGAACGCTGTCCCGGTTACTGATCTGCCTGAAGAACTGGAGAGCAACCCGCTGGCGAACATTCCGATTGATGTGGATGTTATCAATCACTTGACAATTATAGTGGCCGAGGTGGTTAACATTAACGGCGATGGATCAATCGATGTAGAGAACCCAGTCACCACCATTGCTCCGGAGATCACAACTACAATATTGCCTGATGTTACTACAACCACTGCTGGAACAACTACTACTGTTGACACAACTTCAACTACTGTTTCTACAAGTGGCACTTCAGAACCTATAATTACTCCACCACCAGTCGGAAGAAAATAAAAAAATCAATACAAATATACATTTTAAAAAATCATTTTTTACTAACGATACCCAGCATGGTGTTTTTCTTCTTTTAAAATTTCAATTTGTTACTAGTAAAATTTATCTCCCATGTATAAACTGTAGAGTTAACCATAGGTTTCGTTTCTTCAGATTCCAAAAGGGAAGTTTGGGTTATACATCTGATTTCATCACGTTTTGACAATTGTAAGAGAACTTAAATAAATATAGTTTTTCCGATATAGTTTCCCATATAAACATAAATTGCCATTGCTACCCCATAATCACCACCGAGTGCTTTATATTCTGCCATGACTCCTAAATTATCAAAAAAGAGGTAATAGACATATGGGAGCTGGAATTTTTAAACATTTTTGAAATAGAATTGCCCTACTTCTCACACAATAAAGCTCTTATCTTACAAGTTAGTACTTGGACGAAAGCTTATAAATAAATCTACCAGCTAAGGGTATTAAAACGCATTGGTGTTTTGATCAAGTCGTACAGAGTGATTTTAAGATCGATATGAGGCTCAATACCATTAGCTGGTAGATATATTTATAAGCTTTCGCACAAGTACTAACTTGAAAGATAGAAGCTTATTTTTAATGCGTAAGAAGAAAATTAGCTTAGCTTAGCTTGGCTTGATTGGCTGTGCCCATCGTAGTTGCTAGTCGTGATTGGCCGAGAAACAACAAATAATGCACAGCTCACCAATTGAATAGTTCTTTCGGGACTAGAAAGCCATTCTCACTGTACGTGGTTCGGAGTTTCTTTAATGCAAGACCAATAACGATGCCGGCCACGTCCTCACAATCAATTAACATCAATTTTATCCTAAGGAGAAAAATTAGTTCGACACTCATTGCTACAAGAGACCGAGGAATCCTCCGAATCTTCATGAGCGCACTGGAAAGAAATAGTATGTTAGTTGGGAAGGAAATATATTGGAAATCGCCTTGGTAAGCGACTAATTATTTCTTTTGAACGACGCCATATTCATGATGATACAAAAACGGAAAAGCAACGCGTGTCTTACGTATTTTCCCGAAGACTGATTCGATATCGACTAAAATACGCACCGCGCAATGCTTGCTCGATGGCTACTCCGACAAAACACGCACTGAACTGATTAAATAACTTTATTACCGGCCGCGCAGTGTAGAACACAATATTTCGGCAGATCGCGCGATCGTTCTGCTGTCCGAAACAAGAGAAAACACGCACTCATTTTAATGCGTAAGAAGAAAATTAAGGAAAAAGCGCTCAGCATTTTGCTGAGGATATAATACATGCATTTATCTCTTAAACTACACGTTCCGTGTTAGATCACTTCATATCATACTATCATACTTATTTGCTACATTTTACTGACTCTATCAGTCAGGAGTTTTCCACTAGTTGAATTGAACTAACTGTAATGCTTTAAATTAATATAAACTTAACCTAAGTTTTAATAAGTGGTCAAGTAGCTTTTTGGGGTAATAGGAGATTGCAATGATTTTTTTCTAAAATTATTTTATTGGACATTTGTTCTAGTGTCGCAATATTAGGCATGTTTGATGGTAAATCAGGTATAAGTCAGAAGTTGAAATGGCTATCAGGTGATAGATTACCTTCAGCCTGTGATCTGATATTTATAATCTGATCTGATCTGATATATCCGTAACTTTGAATCTGTATGACAAGGCAATAAACTCAAAGTTGGCTTCCCGCATTGAACTGCGGCGTCGTATACGTAAAATAATAACCTTATATGTTATGGCAAAAAACCAAAAGTATTAGAAATCTTAATAATATATAACATTTAATTTTTTTACGTGTAAGATTGTTTCGCTCTTTTGTTTTTGACAACAGAAGAAAGAGTGGATGAAAGATAAGAGAAAAAATAACTCAAAAGTAAGTTTTAAAAAACTCAACGCTGGGTACTTTTTTTCTTCTTTGCAGACAACAGGGTGCGATACCAACCATCTTACTATCGCGAAGCTTTCCTTTTGATAGTTCTACAAAAACGTGACTGCCTTTTTATTCTTCCTGGCTGGAATGTTGCTGGAATACTGTCCAAACGGTTTTCTCGGTGCACTTGAGATGGACTTAAAAAGAATTATTATGACGAGCGGTGTCCTTCCTTTGTTCTACCTCGTAAGTGCTTGCAAGCTGCTGGAACTATAATTTTGTCGGTGCTAGAATTACTGTTGAACTAAGCAAAGGATTGTCATTGGTGACATTATTGTAGGAATTCAAACATGGTGCTAGCTTATTTAGCAGAATTCATGTTCAAGAATATGCATCCTACCACTACTGCCCAGAGGTTGCATGGAGCCAAAGGGTTTCTTCTGGAAGATTGGTGAGATCAAACCATTGTGTCTTATTTGACAATTTTTAAATGCAAATCAAGACATTTAATGTCGGTCGGAGAGTGGTGCAATGGATCTGCATCCTGAATGATTTCCAGTTTAACCAGGATAGATTTTTGTAGATTTTTTAGTTTACAGCATTACTGTATTTTCTTAATAAAATGCTTGTTTCGTTGCTTTTAATGTTGCAATGTCTGGTAGTGACGCGTTTGAAGGGAATTTCATAGTTTACTTTCGTCGGCAATTCGGTATAGGTCTGCAAAGAATTCATCTTATCTTTTTACCTTTTTGGTTCTCGTTTTATTATTAAGGTCACTCCTGACGGAATCCAAGTTTCAAAGTGCTCGCGTTTTGGGGGGCACACCACTCGATACGGAAGCAACGCACAACTGTCATTTTTATTTTTTTCACGCATGCTGCGACGCAGCAAAACTAAATCAACAAAAATTACAGTTGTGCGTTGCTTCCGTATCGAGTGGTGTGCCCCCGAAAACGCGAGCACTTTGAAACTTGGATTCCGTCAGGAGTGACCTTAATAGCATAAGATGACTTCATAATCGCAAATGAAAACAAATAGGGGAAGGGGGATTTAATATATTTTACTTTCTCTCTCGTTTCAGAGAGCGAACAATGGAGCTTAAACCTAGGCTAATTAGCCAGGGCAAGTTTAATAGCATTGCCTCAACCCCAGAAAATCATCAATGGAGTGACATACACCTTAGCATGGCCACTCCCAACGTCGGTTCAAACTTGTTTTATCATTTGCTTATGATGCTATTCCTAGGGCCATCCTTAGCCGTGCGGTAAGACGCGCGGCTACAAAGCAAGACCATGCTGAGGGTGGCTGGGTTCGATTCTGTGTGTGTTTGGGGGAACCTTAACAACGATATCAGCAATGCTGTTCTTACGATTGGCCATCTGTTATATGTGTACCGTGGGGGACCGAAATCCGTTCAGCACCGAAATCCGTCCACCTCATGAGATATCAATAAATTAACGGGGGTTAAAGGTAATTAATTCAGAAATAATTTATCTTATCCTGTTCAGATACTTGACAGTAAGCTTTTAGTGCATAGAAATGTGTAAGACTTTTTACTTGCTAAGAACACCTATTGTCCTTCGAATCAGGGTCGTTTCAATATAGATGGCTCCAGAAAGAATTAGAATTGGAATACGGAAGAACTTCCCTTTAAAAAAATGGCCAAAGTGGACCAAACACGACTAAGATGGGAGAACAAGCAGGGCTCAGCATAAAAATTAAGTAAACGTGAGCTATTTACATTTCATTCATGGTTTTACTTTAATTATCATTATTAAGGAAGGAGAAAGGAAAGAGGTAGGGTTACACACCTTTATAAATTTATACCATTGTTGAATTCTCGCTCGCTGTGGCACAATCCAAGCCAGAAGAATGGCTAACTGCGACGGATCTTCGACGAACCATGCCGAGGCTTTGCTTCAAACCTTCGTCGTTCTGGATGGAGATGCCCTCGTGGCCGGTGCTTCCTTCTAGTGGCGTGCTAAACAGCCTACCGGAACCGAAATTCGACGGCCCCTCTCTTCGTGGTTCCCAACGATTAAGGTTCGGCCAGAAACCCTCCGCATCAGCGATCGGATGGCGACGATATTGGATCGGGATCCCACTTTAGCTCAACTTCACCAAACACAACGAGCTCGTTCTCTCCGGCGGAGTTCCCTAGACCGGAATCGATTCACTTCAGGATGCTTTACTACACAGTCGTATCGTTTGAAAATGGCTTCGCGTTCACTAATAGAGACCGTCCGTCTCGATGACAGCGGCTTTTAAAGGGGTTCGTCTTTCCTGGTATAGGATTTTCTTGGTTGACAGTCGTAGTCAACAGTGGCGTTATGGTGTAACGGTGTGTGGTAAAAAGGGATGTAGGGGTGTTCAATGGGGTTGGGGAAGGATTGTTTCGATATTTATTTATTTATTTTTTTTAAATTCATTCTTTTTTTTCAGTTCACGGATCTATAATTTTCATGCAATAGCCAAAATAATAGGACTAATAATAATAGAAATAATAAAAAAGAGTAATAATAATAGAAAATAAAATAAAATGAATAATATAAAAAAATACCGGATTAAACGGGAAAAAACTATGTACAACATATTTACAAAATAAATGTAACCGAAATGAGAGGTTACAAATGGAAAGAAGGCTTTGAAATTAAAACAACAAAAATCAAAAACAAATCGCCACCCACCAAACGCGTAGTTTCTGCCGCCATTTTGTTTTCGGGTAGAGCATAATTGCACCAAAAGTAACTGTGTTTTAATTGCTAATTGCGAATCATTACATAAGATGAGTGGAATACAAATCGAAGGGGTCGCTTCTCAAGGTGCGTTTTACAGTTTTACTATTTACAGTGCACTATGGTCCAGGATACAGATTTACGCGGAAAGATGCATTTTACGCCAAAACTATATTTTTTAGAAAAAAAAACTGTTATTCTACAAAATCGGGTGGCCCATCATATAAAAAAAAATATTCTTTTTTTATTTCTCGGATTATTGACATGTTATGATCTACAAAGTTGTAGCGTAACTTATTCCAATCAATTTTTCTTAAAAAAAATTCTGTAGCTCTTAAGTTGGCTGATTTAGAGCAATTTTACCTAATTGAATTAGGGTGTACCTAAAAAAAACAGTATTTTTGATCTACTTTTTTGGTTTTAGATTTCTCGAAAAAGTAGTCTTCAGGTGACTTTTAGAGCTCAAAAAAATGCAACTTTTGATGGGTGAATATGCTCAATATCTTTTTCCGATCAAAAGTTATATTCGTTTTTCTGTCAAAATTACATTTTTTTATAAGTTGATATCTCCGGTTAGGGCAGACAAAAAAAAATATATTCACACGGCATTTGAAAGAGAAATTAATATTCTTTATTATGTCAAAAAATTGGGGGTATGTTATTCTTTAATCTTAAGTTTTATCAATTTTACTAAAATCATGTTTTTCAAATAAATAGATATAACTCGACAACGGAAGAAGATACAAACGATATTCTTATAGCAAAACACGCGTTTTAAAAAGCCCCTTCAGAAGATGACATTCGTGAGAAATGAAATATAAAAAATCTACGACTTTAACACTTTTTATAAGTTTTATCATGATCATCGTATTGCAAGATTTACGAGAAAAGATGCATTTTCGGTCTGAAGCATACTTTTAAGAAACAAAACTTGTTCTACAAAGTTTTTCTGGATACTTGGGCACTTATTATAGAGTTACCGAAAAATAAATTTACATTTTATGAAATGTGATTTTTTTTTTATTTTGCGGAATATTGACATAAAATGTTCTACACAGTTGTAGCGCAGCTTTTTCCAATCAACTTTGCTATATAAACTTTTTATGTATCTCTTAAGCTCACTTGTTTAGAGTAATTTTACTTACCAGGATTAGGGTGTCCCTCTAAAAACAATATTTATGATCTGCTCATTTCATTTTTTATTTTTTACGGATGTCACCTTCTGAAGACTTTTGGGGCTTTTTAAAACGCGTGTTTTGCTATAAGAATATCGTCTGCATCTTCTTCCGTTGTCGAGTTATATCAATTTATTTGAAAAAACATGATTTTATTTAAATTGGTGAAACTTGAGATAAAAAAAATAACATATCTCCAATTTTTTGACATGATAAAAAATATTAATTTCTCTTTCAGATGCCATGTTGATACATGTTTTTGGTCTGCCCCAACCGGAGATATCAACTTATGAAAAAAATGTAATTTTGACAGAAAAACGATTATAACTTTTAGTCGAAAAAAGATATTGTGCATATTTACCCATCAAAAGTTGCATTTTTTTGAGCTCTAAAAGTCACCTGAAGACGACTTCTTCGAGAAATCTAAAATAAAAAAAAGTAGATAAAAATACTGTTTTTTGAGGTACACCCTAATCCAATTAGGTAAAATTGCTCTAAATCAGCCAACTTAAGAGCTACGGAAAAAGTTTTTTTAGCAAAATTGATTGGAATAAGCTGCGCTACAACTTTGTAGAACATAACATGACAATATTCCGAGAACCCTATTTTGTAGTAGAACCAAAATGATGGCCTTACTATTTCGAACAATTTTGTAGAATAACAGTTTTTTCTAAAAAATATAGTTTTGGCGTAAAATTCATCTTTCCGCGTAATTCTGTATCCTGGACCATAGTGCAGTGGTTGTTCGGTCAATCGAACTGCTTCAATTTAAATATTCAGTTAATAAATTGCTGTACGGATTTTGATCCTATGATTCGAAATCCGTCCACGGTGGACGGAGTTCGATTCAGGAGTAGTTGATTTTATCCATTATTTTATCATGTTTTTCGTAGTTTTTAATAAGTAAATGTAAAACACTTCAGAAGTAGAAGCCTTCATGCTCCTGTGTCAATGACAAACGTTTTATTTACATTCGATTCCTATTTTCTAATGACTTTTTCATATACTATGGCCCTTCAGTGTACGGATTTCGATGCCCCACGGTATGTCTACAAAATTTTGTAGACACACTTTTTGAAAGTTAGCCCATTGTTTGCTATTGAAAATTGGCCTGATCGGACTATGGGATCAGAAGTTATAACCAAAACACTTTGTTATGCGCAAAACACGCTAAAAACACTCAGTCATATTTTTAGTATTTTGCACGGGAAAGGCACCAACACTGCTAGGTTGATTGATCATTTTTTTTAAGTTTCATTTGCAAATCGCGCCATATAAGTTTCAATTTCAATATTGTCTTCGCCTCGCAGACGAATCCGTAGCTCAAGATCGATAAATATAAATATAAGATAAATATAATTTGATGTTTAGGAATTGTCAATATCACATTTGGTATTCAGAAGAATATCAACATAAAAAATACTGATGATATATGTTTTATATAAATGATATATGTTTTATATAAGCTCTATGGTCATTGAAGTTTGAGCTGATTGAATTATGAATGGTTTCTTGTGAGTTTTTAAAAGTCACAGGATGGTGCTCAGAGTCAAAGTTAGCATGAGCAAAAATAGCAAAAAGTTAGCATAGCAAAAATCACCAATTATTAATTCTTTTTTTTGCTGCCCTGTGCATTGAAAAGGCTCAAAGAAGAAGAGTTTTTCAAAAGAAACACCCAAGGTTTCAAAAGTCTTAGATTTAAAATAAAAAAATAATTTCGCTTATACGCTTTCCCACCAAAGGCGCTGTTAAGACAATCATGTCGATAAATTTAGTAATGTGGATGTCTTGTGATGGAGAGTCCAGTCTTCAAATAAGTTTCAGTTTTAATGGCGATATGCACATTATGTACAGACCTTAGTCTGAAAAACCTTAATATGATACAAATAAATAATTGCGTACATTATGGCTCTTGCAAACGCTGTACATATATAGCGAATCAATCAAGCTTATATGTTGCAACACCATTTTCTTCATCGTGATTATATTCAATAGTCACTAGGTTTGTCCCCGTCAGATCAACTTGTTGCGAGAAAATCGGTTTAGAATAACTATATGAAAAATGGCTAATGTTCTACGCACTTACACACTATACGGACGCAGGCATTTGTTCAGTTCGACAGCTGCATCGATTGGATTCTTGTGTATCGGTAAATTTATACCGCTTTTTATACCGAAGTTGGATTTTCTCCAGATACAGGCAACCCAACTTCGGAAGTAGTGCGCTGATTCGCCTAAGATGCGCTAAACAACGCATCAATTAGTTTGACAAATAAAACTTCGGAAGAAAGTTCGGTTCGAAGTCCGACTCGAATTCTAACGTGCTACGCCGACAATATAAAAAGTTCGATTTCGGGATGAGATTGAGACCGTAAAGAGACGAACAACTTTACCGCAATTATAACGCTGGAAAGATCGTTGAGAAATGTCGTTCACGTGAAAACGGCAGCCGGACATGTTCTAGCCTCCTTCTTTATCATAAAGTGCGAGACATTGACGGATGTTATGAAAATTGCACATTGGAACGTATGTAGTTGATTATTTTGTTTTGTTACAGAGCTAACCGCTTTTCGATTTCACCAGTTCCTCAGTAATTTTACGTACCCATGATTAATCATGTTGATGATAACTCGAATTTTTGCGAAAAAATATGGACATGTTAGAGCGACAAATGATTTTCACAGATGGGTAAAATCCATGGTTCTTTTGGTTTGGTGTTAATACAACCATTTTTCTTTGCGCCTGTTTCACCTACGGGAGCCTTGCGCAGTATGATACGTTGAACTTGAACTGAACTTGCTTGTTCGTTGCACTTCCTGCCAAACACTTCTTCACCGACAATATAAGTTTTCTAAAGGCTTTTGATGGATAAAGACGCTATCGATCAGCTGTCTGAACGGAACTGTCAAATCTGTTTCACCTCTAATTGTGTCATAGACGTCAAAGTTTGAAGAAGCCATTAACACCCGGTAGAATACGGTTGGCATGTCTTGATTTAGAGTGGGACACGGCGGTATTTCCGCCGATCGTCGTAGAGTAAAACCAACGGAAGCAACGTCCATTTGTTAAAACTCCACTATAGCAAAACGTTTCTCCCGAGCTTTCTTTTTGCCCTCTTTATTGGGTTTCTTGATACCTGATACCTGGTTGGCTACCGCGTCGATACACCTATGCCTGACGTATTGTGGCTCCTCACCGATTCTGTTTTTACACGGATTTTTTACGCTAAAAAATCATACAAATCAAATTTGCTCCATTTGCATGATTCGTCGAGAAATCATAAACTTTTTTACAGGTTTTCAAATTTTGAAGAATCGGTGTAGTCGGTCTTGGCGATGTTCCTCCAGTTTTCCAGAACGTATTCGTGGCCTTCCACGAAGTCGTCGTCTGGTTCCTTTGAATATTGTTTTCGTTATTTCTTCCGACATTCGCCCAGTGACCAGCCCACTGAAGTCTGCCGTATTGTATACGATTTACAATATTTTATTCTTTGTATACTTGATACAATCTTCGCACACCATTTTCTAGTCTCCTCCGAGTATTGTACGCAGCACTTTTCGCTCAAAACCAGCTCGCCAGTCCGCCTCTTTAACGTCCATACTTCATGTTTATAAAGGGCCACTGGAGAATCAGAGTTTATATAGAGCAAATTTCGTTTGCGTCTGCATGTTGCAGGACCTAAGGTAAACAAATTCTTCAACAACAAACACATCCCCATCAAGCATTACCTCAGCACCAACCCACTGGTCTTCTTCTTTTCTACCTGGCACCTGCACTAGGATTCTAGACTATGAAGAAAGACGAAAATGCCTGCCTTTTTTCCTGTTCGGGTGTCCACTGCGACCTGTTATTCGATCTATTGCAGCGTTACCCGCATCCTTAGTGTTTAAGTGCATGTCGAATTACTTCATACTATTGATAAGCAATGCAGTATCAGTTTCGAAAAGTTGTTGTTTTGTTTTCTCAAGAGCGCCATGACAGGTCCCGCTATTTAGACTGACCATATCAATAGAAAATCAATCCTTTCTTGAGAACAGAACAGTGATACTGTTTTTGTGCATCAGCCCTAGCCACATCCTTGTCTTGCTTCTAGAATCTTCTTCTTCTTCTTATTGGAATTACATCCCCACACTGGGACAGAGCCGCCTCGCAGCTTAGTGTTCATTAAGCACTTCCACAGTTATTGACTGCAGGTTTCTAGGCAAGTTACCATTTTTGCATTTTATGTCATGAGGCTAACGATGATACTTTTATGCCCAGGAAGTCGAAACAATTTCCAATCCGAAATTGCCTAGACGGCACCAGGAATCAAACCCAACACCCTCAGCATGGTCTTGCTTTGTAGCCGCGATCTTACCGCACGGCTAGGAGGACCCTTCTAGAATATCACCATTGAAACAATGAAACCCGATTTATCTCTGTCTACAAGACCATTTCAAGCAAGAATTTGTTCAGTAATAAGAACTTCCGTGTGTTCCTCTACTACCTGTTCATCAGTTCAAGAAGAGTTAGTACGTATTTAAACCCTAACTAGATTTTTCCAGCAGTCAGTTCAGCCTAGTACGCGGTACCGAGGTTTTAAACTAACTGCGGAAAGTTGTTTCCGCTGCATACAGTCTAGCCTCAAACAAGAGGAATACGAGTCTTTCAACTGTCTGCAAGGTAACATCAATTATGTTTTATTTCTGAGACTGCTTTTGGTAGGGAACTAAATAGATGAATCATATACCACAACTTATTGCCCTAGCTGAAAATGGATTATAGGGCTCTGTTTGGTAGATCTTACACCGCAACACACTACGTCAAAGTGATCTACCGTGTTACAGGACATGCCTGCCTTAACCTTATATAAACCTTATTTACCTGTATTTGAAAGGCCACCATTTTCTATTGGTTGTTTGTAATCTCTAACCTGAGTCAGTCATGAGTTCCGCATACCCTATTACATCAAGTATGAAATGGTATCTGTCCAGTAACACCTCCTGACAATGAGCCTATAAATTAAACCAAGAGGTTGAAAGCACACATTGAAAATTTTGAAATGTAAAATGATTGATTCGTCCGTTTCTAAGAATATTGTGTAGCAATAGTGAAGACGTATTTTACGTAGACGATATCTGCACATTTAGGAGTGCGTAATAATGAAACTGTTTTAATTTGTAAGACCGCACGACACGGCAATATCTTTCGTTTGATATGGGCAAGTGATTCACAATAATCGTATCTGTTGACTTTTCTAATAAAACAAAAGATTACTCAATGATTGTAAAAATGATGTGAAACCAAAGTGACGCCGTGATTGACAAACTATGATGATAGATATGTTGTCCATTACTGTGCAAGGGGAATGACCTAAAATCACCCATGAGACTGAATGGCTCCATACACTCGTACCATCATTTAAACTACTATTCTGAGCAAAAGTTCAACTACAGTTGAACTTTAGCTATTAATATCGAGCTGTGATGAAAGATTAGATAATCTAAAGATTTGATTTTTTTACTTTGCTCAGTTTTCGTCTAATTTGTTAAGATAAAAACAATGCATTGCCGTTTTACAACAGGACCATCCTGCACTGCTGTTATCATTTAGGTTTCCAATTTCGATGTAATCATAAATCGATTGGATATAAAAGACGAATATTGATGGCTTTAAGTGATGGTCAGAGTAGCGCTTTCCAAATACACAATCGGTTAGAGCTTAATATGAAACTGATTGTCTGTCTGAAGCTGCTTGGTCTTTCCTGCAACTGAACCCAATTATTATAAGAGAACGCTGTCCCGGTTACTGACCTGCCTGAAGAACTGGAGACAACCGCTGGAACATTCCGATTGATGTGGATGTTATCAATCACTTGACAATTATAGTGGCGGTGGTTAACTAACGGCGATGGATCAATCGATGTAGAGAACAGTCACCCACATTGCTCCGGAGATCACAACTACAATATTGCCTGATGTTACTACAACCACTGCTTGGAACAACTACTACTGTTGACACAACTTCAACTACTGTTTCTACAAGTGGCACTTCAGAACCTATAATTACTCCACCACCAGTCGGAGAAAATAAAAAATCAATACAAATATACATTTTAAAAATCATTTTTACTAACGATACCTGGTGTTTTTCTTCTTTAAAATTTCAATTTGTTACTAGTAAATTTATCTCCCATGTATAAACTGTAGAGTTAACACAGGTTTCGTTTCTTCAGATTCCAAAAGGAAGTTTGGGTTACATCTGATTTCATCACGTTTTGACAATTGTAAGAGAACTTAAATAAATATAGTTTTTCCGATATAGTTTCCCATATAAACATAAATTCATTGCTACCCCATAATCACCACCAGTGCTTTATTTCTGCCATGACTCTAAATTATCAAAAAAGGTAATAGACATATGGGAGCTGGAATTTTAAACATTTTAAATATAATTGCCCTACTTCTCACACAATAAAGCTCTTATCTTACAGTTAGTACTTGGACGAAAGCTTATAAATGAATCTACAGCTAAGTTATTAAAACGCATTGGTGTTTTGATCAAGTCGTACAGAGTGATTTGAATCGATATAAGGCTCAATACCATTGCTGTAGATATATTTATAACTTTGCCTAATACAACGAAATAAGCTTATTTTAATGCGTAAGAAGAAAATTAGCTTAGCAGCGCTTGATTGGCTGTGCCATCATGGTTGCTAGTCGTGATTGGCGAGAAACAACAAATAATGCACAGCTCCAATTGAATAGTTCTTTCGGGACTAGAAAGCATTCTCACTGTACGTGGTTCAGTTTCTTTAATGCAAGACCAATAACGAGTCCGGCCGTCCTCACAATCAATTAACTCAATTTTATCCTAAGGAGAAAAATTAGTTCGACACTCATTGCTACAAGAGACCGAGGAATCCTCCGAATCTTCTTGAGCGCACTGGAAAGAAATAGTATGTTAGTTGGGAAGGAAATATAGAAATCGCCTTGGTAAGCGACTAATTATTTCTTTTGAACGACGCCATATTCATGATGATACAAAACGGAAAAGCAACGCGTGTCTTACGTATTTTCCCGAACTATTCGATATCGACTAAAATACGCGCGCAATGCTTGCTCGATGGCTACTCCGACAAAACACGCACTGAGACTGATTAAATAACTTTTTACCGGCCGCGCAGTGTGAACACAATATTTCGGCGAGATCGCGCGATCGTTCTGCTGTCCGAAAGAAGAGAAAACACGCACTCTTTTAATGCGTAAGAAGAAAATTAGGAAAAAGCGCTCAGCATTTTGCTGAGGATATAATACATGCATTTATCTCTTAAACTAAACGTTCCGTGTTAGATCACTTCATATCATACTATCATACTTATTTTGCTACATTTTACTGACTCTATCAGTCAGGGTTTTCTACTAGTTAGATTGAACTAACTGTAATGCTTTAAATTAATATAAACTTAACCTAAGTTTTAATAATGGTCAAGTAGCTTTTTGGGGTAATAGGAGTTGCAATGATTTTTTCTAAAATTATTTTATTGGACATTTGTTCTAGTGTCCCAATATTAGGCATGTTTGATGGTAAATCAGGTATAAGTCAGAGTTGAAATGGCTATCAGGTGATGATTACCTTCAGCCTGTGATCTGATATTTATAATCTGATCTGATCTGATATATCCGTAACTTTAGATCTGTATGACAAGGAATAAACTCAAAGTTGGCTTTGCATTGAACTGCGGCGTCATATGATAAAAAAACCTTATATGTTATGGCAAAAAACCAAAAGTATTAGAAATCTAAATAATATATAATATTTAATTTTTTACGTGTAAGATTGTTTCGCTCTTTTTTTTTGACAACAGAAGAAAGAGTGGATGAAAGATAAGAGAAAATAACTCACAAGTAAGTTTTAAAAACTCAACGCTGGGTACTTTTTCTTCTTTGCAGACAACAGGTGCGATACCAACCATCTTACTATCGCGAAGCTTTCCTTTGATAGTTCTACAAAACGTGACTGCCTTTTTATTCTTCCTGGCTGGAATTTGCTTGAATACTGTCCAAACGGTTTTCTCATTGCACTGAGATGGACTTAAAGAATTATTATGACGAGCGGTGTCCTACCTTTGCTCGTAAGTGCTTGCAAGCTGCTGGAACTATAATTTGTCGGTGCTAGAATTACTGTTGAACTATGCAAAGGATTGTCATTGGTAACTTGTAGGAATTCAAACATGGTGCTAGCTTATTTAGCGAATTCACGTTCAAGAATATGCATCCTACCACCACTGCCCAGAGGTTACATGGAGCCAAAGGGTTTCTTCTGGAGATTGGTGAGATCAAACCATTAAGTCTAATTTGATATTTTTTAAATGCAAATCATGACATTTAATGTCGGTCGGAGAGTGGTGCAATGGATCTGCATCCTGGACAATTTCCAGGTTAACAAGGATAGATTTTGGTAGATTTTTTAGTTTACAGCATTACTGTATTTTCTTAATAAAATGCTTGTTTCGTTGCTTTTATTGCTGCAATGTCTGTAGTGACGCGTTTGAAGGAATTTCATAGTTTTTCGTCGCAATTCGGTATAGTCTGCAAACATTCATCTTATCTTTTTACCTTTTTGGTTCTCGGTTTATTATTAAGTCATCTGACGAATCAAGTTTCAAAGTGCTCGCTTTGGGCACACACTCGATACAGAAGCACCACTGTCATTTTATTTTTTCACGCATGCTGCGACGCAGCTAAACTAAATCAACAAAATTACAGTTGTGCGTTGCTTCCATATCAAATAGGGCTGCTAACAATTCTCAGATGACTTCTCTTCTGCTGAATGATTCATAATTGCAAATGAAAACAAATAGGGAAGGGGATTTAATATTTTTATTTTCTCTCTGTTTCAGAAGCGAACAATGGAGCTTAAACCTAGCTATGCCAGGGCAAGTTTAATAATGCCTCAACCCCAGAAAATCATCAATGGAGTGACATACACCTTAGCATGGCCACTCCCAACGTCTTCAAACTTGTTTTATCATTTCTTATGATGCTTTCCTAGGGACCATCCTTAGCCGTGTCAAGACCGCGCTACAAAGCAAGACCATGCTGAGGGTGGCTGGGTTCGATTCTGTGTGTTTGGGGAACCTTAACAACGATATCAGCAATGCTGTTCTTGATTGGCCATCTGTTATGTGTGTACCGTGGGGACCGAAATCGACAACGCAATACGTCCACCTCATGAGATATCAATAAATTAACGGGGTTAAAGGTAATTAATTCAGAAATAATTTATCTTATCCTGTTCAGATACTGACCGTAAGCTTTTAGTGCATAGAAATGTAGACTTTTTACTTCTAAGAACACCTATTGTCCTTCGAATCAGGGTCGTTTCAATATAGATGGCTCCAGAAAGAATTAAATTGAATACGGAAGAACTTCCCTTTAAAAAATGGCCAAAGTGGAAAACACGACTAAGATGGAAGAACAAGCAGGGCTCAGCATAAAAATTAATAAACGTGAGCTAACATTTCATTCGTGGTTTTACTTTATATCATTAATGGGAAGGAGAAAGGAAAGAGGTGGTTACACCTTTATAATTTTTATACCATTGTTGAATTCTCGCTCGCTGTGGCACAATCAAGCCAGAAGAATGGCTAGCACGACGGATCTTCGACGAACCATGCCGAGGCTTTGCTTCAAACCTTCGTCGTTCTGGATGGAGATGCCCCGTGGCGGTGCTTCCTTCTGTGGCGTGCTAAACAGCTTCCGGAACCGAAATTCGACGGCCCTCTCTCGTGGTTCCCAACGATTAAGGTTCGGCCAGAAACCCTCCGCATCAGGCGATCGGATGTCGACGATATTGGATCGGGATCCACTTTAGCTCACTTCACCAAACACAACGAGCTCGTTCTCTCGGCGGAGTTCCCTAGACCGGAATCGATTCACTTCAGGATGCTTTACTACACAGTCGTATCGTTTGAAAATGGCTTCGCGTTCACTAATAGAGACCTCCGTCTCGATGACAGCGCTTTTAAAGGGGTTCGTCTTTCCTGGTATAGGATTTTCTTGGTTGACAGTCTAGTCAACAGTGGCGTTATGTGTAACGGTGTGTGGTAAAGGGATGTAGGTGTTCAATGGGGTTGAGGAAGGATTGTTTCGATATTTATTTATTTATTTTTTAAAATTCATTCTTTTTTCCAGTTCACGGATCTATAATTTTCATCAATGAAAATAATAGGACTAATAATAATAGAAATAATAAAAAGAGTAATAATAATAGAAAATACAATAAAATGAATAATATAAAAAATACCGGATTAAACGGAAAAACTATTACAACATATTTACAAAATAAATGTAACCGAAATGAGAGGTTACAAATGGAAAGAAGGCTTTGAAATTAAAACAACAAAATCAAAACAAATCCCACCCACCAAACGCGTAGTTTCTGCCGCCATTTTGTTTTCGGGTAAACATATACCAAAAGTACTGTGTTTTAATTGCTAATTGCGAATCATTACTAAGATGGTGGAATACTAATCAAAGGGTCGCTTCTAAGGTGCGTTTTGAACTATTTACAGTGCACTATGGTCCAGGATACAGATTTACGCGGAAAGATCATTTTACAAAACTATATATTTTCAGAAAAACTGTTATTCTACAAAATTGTTCAAATAGTAAGGCCATCATTATGGTTCTACCACAAAATAGGGTGGCCCATCATATAAAAAATATTTTTTTATTTCTCGGATTATTTATATTTATGATCTACAAAGTTGTAGCGAACATTCAATCAATTTTCTTAAAAAATTCTGTAGCTCTTAAGTTGGCTGATTTAGACAATTTTACCTAATTAAATTAGGTGTACCTCAAAAAACAGTATTTTGATCTACTTTTTGGTTTTAGATTTCTCGAAAAGTATCTTCTGGTGACTTTAGAGCTCAAAAAATGCAACTTTTGATGGGTGAATATGCAATATCTTTTCCGATCAAAAGTTATATTCGTTTTCATCAAAATTACATTTTTATAAGTTATAAACAGGAAACTTTTCTGAAATGTGAACGGCTCAAACCCATACAGTGTTGGTAAAATCACTCATAGCAATCTCAATCAACGAGCGCTCCCGTGCGAATGAAATCGTCTGCGATTTTAAAGGAATGCATCACGCTTGAATTTTTCATGCTAAAACGCATCATTTCACTCATTTACCAAAAAATCATTTTGGCTCAAAAACGCATTTAGAATCGAATTTGGGGAAATTTATTACTTATACGTAAAAAAGAGTGTCTAATATTTTATGCGACAAACGTTATTTCACTGTTTTTAACGAAGGAGAACAAAAGAAAACCTGCGATGATTGAAATGGATGATTCAACTCATCCGCATGAGTTTTTAGGTGCTGAGTTGGATGCGTTTCAACTCACGCTGATTTGAATCATCCATGAGTTTTGAGATTTTTAGTTTTACCAACACTGATCCCATAGTAAGCAACATACTTTCTGTCCATAATCGGGATTCCATGGTTTTTTGTATACAAGATAGTTTAAGCGACGAAGGATGCCGAAAAACTTTGCTGAGAAGGTACGTTGCTGAAACGTTCATGAAGAAAAGTTATAACGAAGATTGATTTTTCAAACCATATACAAAACCCGTTTATTCTACCAGCTTACCGCTAAACTGACTATAAGATAGGGCTTTGGAGCTATAATGGGAGTTATTCGGAAATCATTACACAAAGTAAACATTTCGACAAGAAGGAAGATGGGGTTGCCTTCTGACAACCATAGGTTGTCCGGCAATACTGTCAGAAACATTGATTTCTTGCATATCGTTTGACAATCAAGCGTAATAACATTTTTTAGTAGACCTTTCAGCTATACGTACCTTCTTCGGCAAAGTATTTCGGCACCTTTCAGACTTTATGCCAACGTATCGAAAGTCACGTGATTGACGATAAATTCAGTCGCTTAGAGCAAACATGTAAAAGTACGTTTTCCCATACTTGTCTCCCATATATAATTTATAACGCGACGCAGAAACCGAGACGCATACAGCTACATACGGGTACAGATTTATCATATTAAAAACCCATTTTCGTCATTTACCAAAAAATAGAGTGTGCAACTTGTTGCCAGACTCGATTTTTTCGGCATTCGTAGACTGTCTAACTCAGCAAGCTTCGTTGGATAAACGCACAACTCGTGCTGAAAAAATCATATTTTTGCAACTAGTTGCACAAACTGCTATTGTTGTTTTCAGCAAAGATATTTGGAAACCTTCGGGTTCTACTTTAACGCTATGTGCCACTTAGCCCAGATTTCGCACAGTTGTTTGGGATCTTGGATGGTTTGATTAAAAAAAAAATCAGATTAATGCACCTAGCGGTGACGATGCTTTTCTCGATGCAATCGTTTGGTTTTGCCTTAGTATGATCTATCTATCTATCATCAGACTAAGGCCGGAGTGGCCTGTGCTGCACATAAAAGACTTCTCCATTCAGCTCGGTTCATGGCTGCCCTTCACCAACCACGCAGTCTGCGGAGGGTCCGCAAGTCGTCCTCCACCTGATCGATCCACCTTGCCCGCTGTGCACCTCGCCTTCTTGTTCCCGTCGGATCGTTGTCGAAACCATTTTACCAGATTACTGTCCGACATTCTGGCTGCGTGACCGGCCCACCGCAGTCGTCCGATTTTCGCGGTGTGAACGATGGATGGCTCTCCCAACAGCCCATGCACCCCGTGGTTCATCCGCCTCCCCCACCTACCGTCCGCCACCTGCAACCCACCATAGATGGTACGCAACACTTTCCTTTCGAAAACTCCCCAGTGCGCGTTGGTCCTCCACGAGCATCGTCCAGGTCTCAGTCCGTAGAGAACTACCGGTCTTATAAGCGTTTTGTAGATAGTCAGTTTGGTACGGCGGCGAACTCTATTCGATCGAAGCGTCTTGCGGAGTCAAAGTACGTACGATTTCCAGCCACTATGCGTCTCCGAATTTCTCTGCTGGTATCGTTATCGGCGGTCACCAGTGAGCCCAAGCATTACGAATTCTTCAACCACCTCGATTTCGTCACCACCGATAGAAACTCGTGGTGGGTGGCTCACATTGACCTCTCTTGAGCCTCTGCCTATCATGTACTTCGTCTTCGACGTGTTGATGACTAGTCCAATCCGTTTAGCTTCGCTTTTCAGTCTGATGTAGGCTTCCTCCATCCTCTCAAAGTTACGTGCCATGATATCAATGTCAGCGAAACCAAATAACTGGACGGACTTCGTGAAAATCGTACCACTCGTGTCAATCCCTGCCCTTCGTATTACTCCCTCAAAAGGGATGTTGAATACCAGACACGAAAGACCATCACCTTGCCGTAACTTCTCTACGCGTTTCGAAGGGACTCGAGAATGCCCCTGAAACTCGAACTACGCACATCACCCGATCCATTGCGCCTTGATCAACCGTATCAGTTTATCCGGAAATCCGTTTTCGTGCATTAGCTGCCATAGCTGGTCCCGATCGATTGTATCATATGCGGCTCAAAGCGCACAAGCCCAAGTCCTGGTGTTAGGTGGGACGCTAAACAGCCCTGAGACGACGGCCCTCCGACGAGATACAGAGGTTTTGAGCAGGCCCAATAAGCCGACTTCAAAATCAAACATTACGAACGACATAGAAGATAATACGACTCGATATAATCGGCAACGACCTAGGCGACGAATAAAGGATCACGATTGGAAGCTTGAAACATGGAACTACAAGTCGCTAGGCTTCGCAGGTTGCGATAGGATAATCTACGATGAATTACATCCCCGCAACTTCGATGACGTAGCGCTGCAGGAAATCTGCTGGACAGGACAGAAAGTGTGGAAAAGCGGGCATCGAGCGACTACCTTCTACCAAAGCTGTGGCACCACCAACAAGCTGGGAACCGGCTTCATAGTGCTGGCAAGATGCGCCAACGCGTGATTGGGTGGCAGCCAATCAACGCAAGGATGTGCAAGCTGAGGATAAAAGGCCGTTTCTTCAACTATAGCATCATCAACGCACTGCCCACACGAAGGAGATCCGACGACGAGAAAGAAGCGTTCTATGCGCAGCTGGAGCAGACATACGATGGATGCCCTCTGCGGGACGTCAAATCGTCATCGGTGACATGAACGCTCAGGTAGGAAGGGAGGAAATGTATGCAGACCGGTCATCGGACCGGATAGTCTGCATACGGTATTGAACGACAACGGCCAACATGCATAAACTTTGTAGCCTCACGCGGAATGGTAGTCCGAAGTATTTTCTTCCCCCGCAAGAATATCCACTAGGCCACATGGAAATCACCTAATCAAGTAACGGAAAACCAAATCGACCGCTTTCTAATTGAAGGTAAATTCTTCTCCGACATCACGAACGTACGCACTTACCGCAGGGCGAATATTGAATCCACTACCTCGTTGCAGTATGTCTGCGCTCTAAACTCTCGACGGTGTTCAACACGCGTCGGAGTCGTCTGCCGCGGCTTAACAATGGGCAGCTACAAGACGATAGATCAGCCCAAGACTACGCGCAGCAGCTGGAAGTGGCACTCTAACGGAAGAGCAGCTAGGCGCAGTATCTCTTGAAGATGGCTGGAGAGATATTCGATCCGCCATTGAAGCACCCGCAACCGCTGCACTAGGGCACGGTGGCTTCGGATCAGAGAAACGACTGGTATGACGGCGAATGTGAGCAGTTAGTTGAGGAGAAGAATGCAGCATGGGCAGAATAATGCAGCACGCACGTGGGCGAACGAGACACGATACAAACGGGCGCGGAGCAGACAAAACTAGATTTTTTTTTGAGGAAAAGCGCCAGAAGGAAGATCGACCCCTTGAAGAGACGGAGTAACTGTACCGCGCTAATAACGCATGAAAGTTCTATAAGAAGCTGATCCGTTCACGTAAGGCACACGTGCCACAGCCCGATATGTGTAAGGACATAAACGGGAACCTTCTTACGAACGAGCGTGAGGTGATCCAAAGTTGTCGGCAGCACTACGAAGAGCACCTGAATGGCGATACGGCAGACAACGGCGGCGGAATGGTAATGAACCTAGGAGCACGCGCGCAGGACATGCGACTTCCGGCTCCGAATCTCCAGGAAATCCAGGAGGAGATCGGTCGGCTGAAAACAACAAAGCCCTGGAGTTGACCAACTACCAGGAGCGCTGTTTAAACACGGTGGTGAAGCACTGGCTGAGAGCGCTGCATTGGGTGATTACCAAGGTTTGGGAGGATGAGGTTCTGCCGCAGGAGTGGATGGAAGGTGTCGTGTGTCCCATCTACAAAAGGGCGATAAGCTGGATTGTAGCAACTACCGCGCAATCACATTGCTGAACGCCGCCTACAAGGTACTCTCCTCCCAAATTTTATGCCGTCGACTAACACCAATTGCAAGAGAGTTCGTGGGCAGTACCAGGCGGGATTTATGGGTGAACGTTCTACCACAGACCAGGTGTTCGCCATACGTCAGGTATTGCAGAAATGCCGCGAATACAACGTGCCTTAGTATGATACACATAATAAATAATTGCGTACATTACGGCTCTTATACGCTGTATATATAGCTGTATATATAGCGAATCAATCAACCAAGCTTATATGGTGCAACACACCATTTTCTTCATCGTGATTATATTCAATAGTCAACTAGGGTTTGTCCCCCGTCGAATGCAACTTGTTGCGAGAAAATCGGTTAAGAATTACTTTATGAAAAAATGGCTAATGTTCTTCGGTTTTCGTTTACACACACACATACGCACTCACACACATATACACGGACTGACAGGCATTTGTTCAGTTCGACGAGCTGCATCGATTGGTTCTCCGAGATTTCTATAAAAAGTTCGATTTCGGGGTGAAATGATAGCTTTTCGGTACAATTTTGTTGTACGAGAAAGGCAAAAATGATGCCCTACTAGCCGGAGCAACTTTACTGCGGTTATAACGCTGGAAAGATCGTTGAGAAATTGAACTGTTCACGTGAAAGCCACGGCAGCCTGACATGTTCTAGCCTCCTTCTTTATCACAAAGTGCGAGACATTGACGGATGTGTTATGGAAAATTGCACGTTGGAACAGTATGTAGTTGACTATGTTGTGTTTGTTACAGAGCTAACCGCTTTTCCGATTTCACCAGTTCCTCAGTAATTTTTACGTACCCATGATTAATCATGTTGATGATAACTCGATTATTTGCGAAAAAATATGGACATGTCAGAGCGGACAAAATGATTTTCACAGATGGGTAAAATTCATGTATTCTTTTGGTATGGTGTATAGGTACAACAATTTTCTTTGCGCCTGCTTCAGCCTACTGGAGCCTTGCGCAGTATGTATACGTTGAACTTGAACTGAACTTGCAGCTTGTTCGTTGCACACTTCCTGCCACACACTTCTTCACCGACAATATAATAAGAAAATGACCGTTTGGAATGAAAGTTTGGAAGATGCCATTAACACCCCCCGGTAGAATAGGGTTGGGATGTCTTGGTATAGAGTAGGACACGGCAGGTATTTCCACCGATTGTCGTAGGAGCTAAAACCACCGGAAGCAACGTCCATTTGTTAAAACTCCACTATAGCAAAACGTTTCTCCCGAGCTTACAATTTGGTACAGATGAGTTTGGCTATATAGTGCTCTTTTATTGGGTTTCTAGATACCTGTATACCTGGTTGGCTACAGCGTCGATACACCTATGCCTGGCGTATTGTAGCTCCATAATACACCCGATTCTGTTTTTACACGGATTTTTTGCAAAGTTGCTCCATTTTGCATGATTCGTCGAGAAATCATAAAACGTTTTTACACGGATTTTTAAATTTTGAAGAATCGGGTGTAGGCTGTCTAGGGCAATGTTCCTCCAGTTTTCCAGAAGGTGTTCGTGGCCTTCCACGAATTCGTCGGTCTGGTTCCCTGTTGAATATTGTTTTCGTTATTATTTCTTCTGACATTCACCCAGTGTCCAGCCCACTGAAGTCTGCCGTATTGTATACGATTTACAATATTTTATTCATTGTATACTTGATACAACGTCTTTGGCACACACCATTTTCTAGTTTCCCTCCGAGTATTGTACGCAGCACTTTTCGCACGAAAGCTCTCCAGTCCACCTCTTTTAACGTCCATACTTCATGTTCATAAAGGGCCACTGGTAGAATCAGAGTTTTATATAGAGCAAATTTCGTTTGCGTCTGCATGTTGCGGGACCTAAGCTGGTTACGTAATCCGTAGAAGGCCCTATTCGCAGCAGCAATACGTCTTTTTACTTCACGGAAACGTCATTGTTACATATCACAAGCGTTCCAAGGTAAACAAATTCTTCAACAACAAACACATCCCCATCATACCTTACCTCAGCACCAACACCACTCGGTCTGCTTCTTTTTCTACCTGGCACCATGTACTAGGATTCTAGACTATGAAGAAAAGACGAAAATGCCTGCCTTTTTTCCTGTTCGGGTGTGCCACTGCGACCTGTTATTAGATCTATTGTAGCGTTACCCGCATCCTTAGTGTTTAAGTGCATGTCGAATTACTTCATTACTATTGATAAGCAATGCAGTATCAGTTTCGATACAGTTGTTGTTTTGTTTTCTCAAGAGCACCATGACAAGGTCCCGCTATTTAGACCCTTCACAGACCTCACAGCAATCCCATTGAAGGCACGCCCCTTATCAATAGGAAATCAATCCTTTCTTGAGAAAACAGAACAGTGATACTGTTTTTGGCCATGCATCGGAGCCCTAGCCACATCCTTGTCTTGCTTCTAGAATCTTCTTCTTCTTCTTATTGGCATTACATCCCCACACTGGGACAGAGCCGCCTCGCAGCTTAGTGTTCATTAAGCACTTCCACAGTTATTGACTGCGAGGTTTCTAAGCCAAGTTACCATTTTTGCATTTGTATATCATGAGGCTAACACGATGATACTTTTATGCCCAGGGAAGTTGAGACAATTTCCAATCCGAAAATTGTCTAGACCGGCACCAGGAATCGAACCCAACCACCCTCAGCATGGTCTTGCTTTGTAGCCGCGAATCTTACCGCACGGCTAAGGAGGGTCCCTTCTAGAATATCACCAGTAAAACAATGAAAACCCGGGATTTAGCTCTGTCTACAAGACCATTTCAAGCAAGAGAATTTGTTCAGTAATAAGAACTTCCGTTAGTACGTATTTAAACCCCTAACTCGATTTTTCCAGCAGTCAGTTCAGCTTAGTACCGGGTACCGAGGTTTTTAAACTAATTGCTTGGAAAGTTGTTTCCGCTGCATACAGTCTAGCCTCAAACAAGAGGAATACGAGTCTTTCAACTGTCTGCAAGCTAACATTAATTATGTTTTATTTCTGAGACTGATGTTGGTAGCGGGAACTAAATACGATGAATCCTTAATTACCACAACTTATTGCCCTAGCTAGAAAAATGGATTAAGCTAGGGCTCTGTTTGGTAGATCTTACACCGCAACACACTACGTCAAAGTGATCTACCGTGTTACGGGACATGCCTGCCTTAACCTTATATATACCTTATTTACCTGTATTTGAAAGGGCACCATTTTCTGTTGGTTGTTTGTAATCTCTAACCCCGAGTCAGTCGCGAGTATACCGCATATCCATATTAAAGCACAACAATTGAATATTTTTGAAATGTAAAATGATTGATTCGTCCGTTTCTAAGAATATTGTGTAGCAATAGTGAAGACGTATTTTACGTAGACGATATCTGCACATTTAGGAGTGCGTAATAATAAAACATGTTTCAAGTTTGTAAGACCGCACCCAGACACGGCAATATCTTTCGTTTGATATGGGCAAGTGATTCACAATAATCGTATCTGTTGACCTTTCCTAATAAAACAAAAAGATTACTCAATGATTGTAAAAAAATGATGAATGAAACCAAAGTGACGCCGTGATTGACAAACTATGATGATAGATATGTTGTCCATTACTGTGCAAGGGGGAATGACCTAAAATGCACCCATGGGACTGAATGGCTCCATACAATCGTACCATCATTTAAACTACTATTCTGAGCAAAAAGTTCAACTACAGTTGAACTTTAGTTATCCAGTATCGAGCTGTGACGAAAAGATTGAGATAATCTAAAGATTTGATTTTTTTTACTTTGCTCAGTTTTCGTCTAATTTGTTAAGATAAAAAATCAATACGGTGCCGTTTTACAACAGGCCCATCCTGCACTGCTGTTATCATTTAGGTTTCCAATTTCGATGTAATCATAAATCGATTGGATATAAAAGACGAATATTGATGGCTTTAAGTGATAGTCAGCAGTAGCGCTTTCCAAATAGCACAATCGGTTTGAGCTTCCAATATGAAACTGATTGTCTGTCTGACCAGCACCTTGCTGGTGCTTTCCTGCATAACTGGAAGCCCAATTATTATAAGACAGAACGCTGTCCCGGTTACTGATCTGCCTGAAGAACTGGAGAGCAACCCGCTGGCGAACATTCCGATTGATGTGGATGTTATCAATCACCTGACAATTATAGTGGCCGAGGTGGTTAACATTAACGGCGATGGATCAATCGATGTAGAGAACCCAGTCACCACCATTGCTCCGGAGATCACAACTACAATATTGCCTGATGTTACTACAACCACTGCTGGAACAACTACTACTGTTGACACAACTTCAACTACTGTTTCTACAAGTGGCACTTCAGAACCTATAATTACTCCACCACCAGTCGGAAGAAAATAAAAATCAATACAAATATACATTTTAAAAAATCATTTTTACTAACGATACCCAGCATGGTGTTTTTCTTCTTTAAAATTTCAATTTGTTACTAGTAAAATTTATCTCCCATGTATAAACTGTAGAGTTAACCATAGGTTTCGTTTCTTCAGATTCCAAAAGGGAAGTTTGGGTTATACATCTGATTTCATCACGTTTTGACAATTGTAAGAGAACTTAAATAAATATAGTTTTTCCGATATAATTTCCCATATAAACATAAATTGCCATTGCCACCTCATAATCACCACCGAGTGCTTTAAATTCTGCCATGACTCCTAAATTATCAAAAAAGAGGTAATAGACATATGGGAGCTGGAAGTTTTAAACATTTTTGAAATAGAATTGCCCTACTTCTCACACAATAAAAATAAGCTTTTTTCTTACAAGTTTACTTAAGCTTATTACAAGGACGAAAGCTTATAAATAAATCTACCAGCTAAGGGTATTAAAACGCATTGGTGTTTTGATCAAGTCGTACAGAGTGATTTTAACACGTACGTCCCCAACCCCCATTTTACGACAAAACTCAAAATTCAAAACCACGCTGCTCAGCCAATTTCTAACGGATTTTCAAGCAATCTTCTGGAATCGATCACAAAATTCCTATAGTTTCAGGAACCGAGGACAATTTTTTTGCTATGGCCATGGTTCCGGAGATATTCCGGGGAGTATTGGGGTTACCTCCCTCCCGGAAAAAATGGTCACTGGCAGATCGACTTCGAAATCCATCGTGCGACATGTCAAACTTCATGATTTTGCAAAACAAGTACACTGGAATACATTTCGGCGACATTCGATCGAATTGGCCACCCTCCGGGTACTTCCAGGGCCTGGTTCCCTTGGGGAAGTGGCCAATATCCGTCCAATCTTGGAACCCATCTTGCGACATATCAAACTTCACGATTTTGCAAAACAAGTACACTGGAGTACATTTCGGCGACATTTGATCGAATTGGCCACCCTCCGGGTGCTTCCAGGGCCTGGTTCCCTTGGGGAAGTGGCCAATATCCGTTCAATCTTGGAACCCATCTTGCGACATGTCAAACTTCATGATTTTGCAAAACAAATATACTGAAGTACATTTCGGCGATTTTCGATCGAATTGGCCTCCCTCCGGGTACTGCCAGGGCCTTGTTCCCTTGAGGAAGTGGCCAATATTCGTCCAATCTCGGAACCCATCTTGCGGCATGTCAAACTTCATGATTTTGCAAAACAAGTACAATGGAATAAATTTCGGCGATTTTCGATCGAATTGGCCACCCTCCGGGTGCTTCCAGGGCCTGGTTCCCTTGGGGAAGTGGCCAATATCCGTTCAGTCTTGGAACCCATCTTGCGACATGTCAAACTTCATGATTTTGAAAAACAAGTACACTGGAGTACATTTCGGCGACATTCGATCGAATTGGCCACCCTCCGGGTGCTTCCAGGGCCTGGTTCCCTTGGGGAAGTGGCCAATATCCTTTCAATCTTGGAACCCATCTTGCGACATGTCAAACTTCATGATTTTGCAAAACAAGTACAATGGAATAAATTTCGGTGATTTTCGATCGAGTTGGCCACCCTCCGGATGCTTCCAGGGCCTGGTTCCCTTGGGGAAGTGGCCAATATCCGTTCAATCTTGGAACCCATCTTGCGACATGTCAAACTTCATGATTTTGCAAAACAAGTATACTGAAGTCCATTTCGGTGATTTTCGATCGAATTGACCACCTTCCGGGTACTTCCAGGTAGACCTGTGCGCTGATTGATATTTTACCGGCGGTGGCGTGATAGATCATTTTCAGGCAGCGGCGGCGGCGTCACGCCGTTAGTGATCAGCGGTGGAGTGGATCGGCGTGAACCAGCTCAAGCGCCAAAATTTCTTCAGAAGTTCATCAAGGAATTCTTCCAGAAGTTCCTCCACTAGTTTTTTTTTAAAGATCGTCAAGAAATTCCTTTGGACATTCCTCCGTAAGTGCCTCTGGGAAGTTACTCCAGAAACTCCTCTTGGATTTCGTCTGGAAGTTCCTTCAGGAATTCCTCCGGAAGCTCTTCTAGGAATTCATCTGGAAGTTCCTCCAGGAGTTCCTCCGAAGGTTCATCCGAGAATTCCTCCGGTAGTTTCTCCAGGAATTCCTCCGAAAGATTCTCCATGAATTCTTCCAGAAGTTCCTCCAGGAATTGCTTCGGAAGTTCCTCCAGGAATTCCTCTGGAAACTGGAATTGACCACCTAGAATTCCAGGAATTTCTGGAGGATTTTCCGGATGAATTCCTGGAGGAATTTCCGGAGGAATTCCTGGAGGAACTTCCGGAGGAATTCCTGGAGGAACTTCCGGAGGAATTCCTGGAGGAACTTCCGGAGGAATTCCTGGAGGAACTTCCGGAGGAACTTCCGGAGGAATTTCCGGAGGAATTTCCGGAGGAATTCCTGGAGGAACTTCCGGAGGAATTCCTGGAGGAACTTCCGGAGGAATTCCTGGAGGAACTTCCGGAGGAATTCCTGGAGGAACTTCCGGAGGAATTCCTGGAGGAACTTCCGGAGGAATTCCTGGAGGAACTTCCGGAGGAATTCCTGGAGGAACTTCCGGAGGAATTCCTGGAGGAACTTCCGGAGGAATTCCTGGAGGAACTTCGGAGGAATTCCTGGAGGAACTTCCGGAGGAATTCCTGGAGGAACTTCCGGAGGAATTCCTGGAGGAACTTCCGGAGGAATTCCTGGAGGAACTTCCGGAGGAATTCCTGGAGGAACTTCCGGAGGAATTCCTGGAGGAACTTCCGGAGGAATTCCTGGAGGAACTTCCGGAGGAATTCCTGGAGGAACTTCCGGAGGAATTCCTGGAGGAACTTCCGGAGGAATTCCTGGAGGAACTTCCGGAGAAATTCCTGGAGGAACTTCCGGAGAAATTCCTGGAGGAACTTACGGAGGAATTCCTGGAGGAACTTACGGAGGAATTCGTGGAGGAACTTCCGGAGGAATTCCTGGAGGAACTTTCGGAGGAATTCCTGGAGGAACTTCCGGAGGAATTCCTGGAGGAACTTCCGGAGGAATTCCTGGAGGAACTTCCGGAGGTGTCCCTGGAGGAACTTCCGTAGGAATTCCTGGAGGAACTTCCGGAGGAATTCCTGGAGGAACTTCCGGAGGAATTCCTGGAGGAACTTCCGGAGGAATTCCTGGAGGAACTTCCGGAGGAATTCCTGGAGGAACTTCCGGAGGAATTCCTGGAGGAACTTCCGGAGGAATTCCTGGAGGAACTTCCGGAGAAATTCCTGGAGGAACTTCCGGAGAAATTCCTGGAGGAACTTACGGAGGAATTCCTGGAGGAACTTACGGAGGAATTCCTGGAGGAACTTCCGGAGGAATTCGTGGAGGAACTTCCGGAGGAATTCCTGGAGGAACTTTCGGAGGAATTCCTGGAGGAACTTCCGGAGGAATTCCTGGAGGAACTTCCGGAGGAATTCCTGGAGGAACTTCCGGAGGAATTCCTGGAGGAACTTCCGGAGGAATTCCTGGAGGAACTTCCGGAGGAATTCCTGGAGGAACTTCCGGAGGAATTCCTGGAGGAACTTCCGGAGGAATTCCTGGAGGAACTTCCGGAGGAATTCCTGGAGGAACTTCCGGAGGAATTCCTGGAGGAACTTCCGGAGGAATTCCTGGAGGAACTTCCGGAGGAATTCCTGGAGGAACTTCCGGAGGAATTCCTGGAGGAACTTCCGGAGGAATTCCTGGAGGAACTTCCAGAGGAATTCCTGGAGGAATTTCCGGGGGAATTCCTGGAGGAACTTCCGGAGGAATTCCTGGAGGAACTTCCGGAGGAATTCCTGGAGGAACTTCCGGAGGTGTCCCTGGAGGAACTTCCGTAGGAATTCCTGGAGGAACTCTTGGAAAAGCTTCCTAAAGGAACTTCCAGACGAAATCCGGGAGGAGTATCTGGAAGAATTTCCCAGAGGCACTTATGGAGAAATATCTGGAGGAATGTCCAAAGGAATTTCTTGACGATCTTTTGAAAAAACTCGTAGAGGAACTTCTGGAAGAATTCCTGGAGATACTTCTGAAGAAATTTTGGTGCTTGAAACTGGTTCACGCCGAACCACGCCGCCGCCAATCACCAAAGGCGTGATGCCGCCATGCCGCCGCCGCTGGCTGCAAATGATCTATCAGGCCACCGCCGGTAAAATATCAATCAGCGCATGGAAGTACTCGGAAGGTGGCCAATCCGATCGAAAGCTACCGAAATGGATTCCAGTCTACTTGTTTTGCAAAATCATGGAGTTTGACATGTCGCAAGATAGGTTCCAAGATTGGACAAATATTGGCCACTTCCCCAAGGGAACCATGCCCTGGAAGTATCCAAAGAGTGGCCAATTCAATCGAAAATCGCCGAAATGTACTCCAGTGTACTTGTTTTGCAAAATCATGAAGTTTGACATGCCGCAAGATGGGTTCCAAGATTGGACGAATTTTGGCCACTTCCCCAAGGGAACCAGACCCTGGAAGCACCCGGAGGGTGGCCAATTCGATCGAAAGTCGCCGAAGTGTACTCCATTGTACTTGTTTTGCAAAATCATGAAGTTTGACATGTCGCAAGATGGGTTCCAAGATTGGACGAATATTGGCCACTTCCCCAAGGGAACCAGGCCCTGGAAGTACCCGGAGGGTGGCCAATTCGATCGAAAATCGCCGAAATTTATTCCATTGTACTTGTTTTGCAAAATCATGAAGTTTGACTTGTCGCACGATGGATTTCGAAGCCGATCTGCCAGTGACCACTTTTTCCGGGAGGGAGGTAACCCCAGTACTCCCCGGAATATCTCCGAAACCATGGCCATTGTACAAAAATTGACCTCGGTTCCTAAAACTATAGGAATTTTGTGATCGATTCCAGAAGATTGCTTGAAAATCCGTTAGAAATTGGCTGAGCTGCATGGTTTTGAATTTTGAGTTTTGTCGTAAAATGGGGGTTGGGGACAAGATCGATATGAGGTTTATTTTTAACGCATAAGAAGAAAATTAAGGAAAAAGCGCTCAAAATGCCGAGGATATAATACATGCATTTATCTCTTAAACTACGCGTTCCGTGATAGATTGAAACTACCATACTTATTTGCTATTTGACCTAAGTTGCTTATCATGGAAATAGGATATTGCAATTTTTTTTTCTAAAATGGAAAATTATTTTGTTGGACATTTGTTCCAATGTGGCGATATAAGTCGCAGTATAAGGTAAGTCAGAAGTTGAAATGACTATCAGGTGATAGATTACCTTCCGCCTGTGATCTGATATTTATAATCTGATCTGATCTGATAGGGTAGAGAACCATTTCGGCAGCATCCCCTATTTCCGTCAGCAACGTTCATTACTCGAGCGCATTACAACCGAATTACTTGTTTTTTAGTACATGGTTAGTTTCTGTCAATATCTAGAGATGTACAAACAATCAAGCCATTTGTTTGGAACGCGGTCGAGTTATTAACGTTGCGGACGGGAATAGGGAATGATGCCCAAATGGTCCCGCTCCCTATATCCGTAATTATGAATCTGTTTGATGCACTGAGGAACAATAAAATTCATGAATTTTACAATTAAACGTTCATGCCAAACAATGTCAAATGTTTTCTCTACACCAAGAAGAGCAAACTCAGTTGAATATCCTTCAGATTTTTTAAGTCGATTGAAATTCGAAACTTGTAATAGCCATTTGGCTGAATGCCAATCGGTCCATTGGCATTCACCCGCTTTATTGGCTATTAAAGCCGAACTGCTCATTAACATTATCATTAGGACTAGTGAAACTAAGACTAAAATATGGGCACTCTCGAACTGCTGATCAAGTTTTTAGGGCTTTTCGCCATTTGTTAATAACATTTCATCTCCATCTTTAAGCAATAGAATTTCAATAGGGTTTCAAAGTATTTTTTAAAGAATTTTGGTCACTTTCCAAAAGGGAAAGTTTTGGAAACTCGAACTGTGCCGCGCGCGAGTGAAGATGCCAATTTTCGGCGCTCGTTGTTTTTTTTTCTTTGAACATTCAGAAAAAGTTTATTTTTTTTGTACGAAAATGTACCGCGAACATATTTGGACATTAGGCTGTGTGTTTTATTGTGACAAGGGTGACTATAGTGATTTGATCCAGACACTCCGGCAAATAGGGTGTGATACCAATCACCTAACTATCGCGAAGCTTCTCTTTTGATAGTTCTACAAAAACGTGACTGCCTTTTTATTCGTCCTGGCTGGAATGTTGCCGATACTGTCCAAGCGGTTTTCTCGGTGCACTTGAGAAGCTGGGATGGACTAAAAAGGAATTATTACGGCGAGTGGTGTCCTAACTTTGCTCTCGCAATTGCTTGCAAGCTGCTAGAACTGGAATACATTTGAGCTAACCAAAGGATTGTCATTGGTGACGTTATTGTAGGAATTCAAACCTGGTGCCAGCTTATTTAGTAGAATTGCGAACGACACGCACAAGAAGAGCATTCTGCCACCGCTGTAGATTTTTTAGTTTACAGCATTACAGTATTTTCTTAATAAAATGCTTGTTTCGTTGCTTTTAATGTTGGAATGTCTGGTGACGCGCTTGAAGGGAATTTCATAGTTTACTTTATCTTATCTTATCTTTTTACCTATCTGGTTCTCGTTTTATTATTAATAGCATAAGATGACTTCATAATCGCTAATGAAAACAAATAGGGGAAGGGGGATTTAATATATTTTACTTTCTCTCTCGTTTCAGAGAGCGAACAATGGAGCTTAAACCTAAGCTAATTAGCCAGGGCAAGTTTAATAGCATTGCCTCAACCCCAGGAAATCATCAATGGAGTGACATACACCTTAGCATGGTCACTCCCAACGTCGGTTCAAACTTGTTTTATCATTTGCTTATGATGATATTCCTAGGGCCATCCTTAGCCGTGCGGTAAGACGCGCGGCTACAAAGCAAGACCATGCTGAGGGTGGCTGGGTTCGATTCCCGGTGCCGGTCTAGGCAATTTTCGGATTGGAAAATGTCTCGACTTCCCTAGGCATTCAAGTATCATCGTGATATACGAATGCAAAAATGGTAACCTGGCTTAGAAACCTCACAGTTAATAACTGTGGAAGTGCTTAATGAACACTAAGCTTCGAGGCGGCTCTGTCCCAGTGTGGGGATGTAATGCCATCTGTTATGCGTGTATATGTAAAAAAATAGTAGACACACTTTTTGAAAGTTAGCCCATTGTTTGCTATTGAAAATTGGCCTGATCGAACTATGGGATCAGAAGTTATAATCAAAACACTTTTTTTATGCGCAAAACACGCTAAAAACACTCAGTCATATTTTGCACGGGAAAGGCACCAACACTGCTAGGTTGATTAATCATTTTTTTTAATTTCATGTTGCAAATCGCTGAATTATGAATGGTTTTTGTGAGTTTTTAAAAGTCACAGGAAGGTGCTCAGAGTCAAAGTTAGCATGTGCAAAAATAGCAAAAAGTTGGCATAGCAAAAATCACTAATCATGAATTCATTTTTGGTTTGCTGCCCAGTGCAATAAAAAAGCTCAAAAAAGAAGAGTTTTCCAAAAGAAACACCCAAGGTTTCATAAGTCTTAGATTTAATATAAAAAAATATTTCGCTTATACACTTTTCCACCAAAGGCGCTATCAACACAATCATGTCGATACAGTGGCGTAGCCACGGGGGTGGTTTTGGACATAAAACCCCCTCCAAGAGACAAAATTTTAAGAAGAAATTTGTTTTTCGAAAAAAAATATGTTCAGAAAAACGATTGCATAACATTTCACCGAAAACTATTTCGCGGAATTCAGTTTCGCGGTTGAACATTTCGCGGAATAACATTTGGCGGTTTGTAACTTTTCGTGGTACGACATTTGGGGGTCCCGTAGCGTAGTTGGCTACACGTTCGCCTTACAAGCGAATGGTCATGGGTTCGATTCCCAGCCCCTCCACCAAATCCTCGTCGGTCGTCGGATGCGCAGCCTACACAGTGGCGTATTGGGGAGCGCCCTTACCGTTGCGACTGCCTGATGACGACTGACAAATTGTTCTTCTCGGAGGCATTCCTCCAACGTACCCGGATAAATGGCAATCAAACAATGCGCAACGATCATTGGATCCACGACACGGACAAATGGACACAATGGACTCACGATGAGATGGACTGGCAACGACAACAATAATGGTAATGGAAAATCTAAAAATAGATTCTGTGTGGATTCTGTACAGCAGAATACCACAGTAGATCTCGGCACAGTAGCGGTTAAGTAACACAGAGTGCCTAACAAATAAAGAAAGGACATTTGGCGGTTTGTACCTTCTCGCCGAATGACTTTTGGCGGAATGTACCATTTCGTGGAATATTAATAATAATAGCCATTGTTCATTCAGCATTCAGTACCAAATTTTCAAAACGACTTATCTGCTTTTGTAAACAAAAAATCAAACACGCAAACCGACACCATCATTAGATAGCAGAAGCCTTCACATATGCATTGATGATATCGGTTTGCTTGAAAGTGCTATCAAATCAACGTTTGAATCTTTGTTTACAAAAGCAGATAAGTCGTTTTAAAAATTTAGTACTGCATTCCTAGAATTATTACTTGCGAGGTTTCTAAGCCAGGTTACCATTTTTTTTAATTCGTTGAACACGAGATTAACACGTTAAATCTTTTCTACCTAAAAAGCCGAAACAAATTTTTCGATAAATTTCCTAGACCGGGCCAGATATTGAACCAAGCCTTCTTCAGCATAGTCTTGCTTGGCACCCACGCATCTTCCCGCACGGCTAAGGAAGGCCTCCCAGAATACTTAGAAGCAGTTTTCAAAATTTCAATTGTACCTTACACCGGGCAGATACATCCATTTAACCCAAGTAGCACCTTTTGATCAGATTTGGTTGCAGTAACTTATGTGTGACCAAATTCGGTCACATATAAGTTGTAATAACTAAGTTGCAACATGTGTGCTACTCGGGAAAGAAGACGTTACCCCTCCTTTCGCCTTATACCGTGCACACGCGTTCATTTAAAGAAGGCATTATCAACTCATTTCGCCTTATACCGGGCAGATGCATCCATTTAAAGAAGGCGTTACCTCTTCCTTCCCTCTATACCGGGCAGATGCATCCATTTAAAGAAGGCGTTAACTCTGCCTTTGCCTTATACCGGGCAGACACATTCTTATGAAGAAGGCATTATCAGCTCCTATCGCCTGATACCATTTAAAGAAGGCGTTACCTATGCCTTCGCCTTAAACCGGGCAGACGCATTCTTTTAAAGAAGGCATTATCAACTCCTTTCACATTATACCGGGCAGATGCTTCAATTTGAAGAAGGCGTTACACCGCACTTCGCCTTATACCGGGCAGACGCGTTCTTTTAAAGAAGGCATTATCAACTGCTTTCGCCTTCTACTATGCAGATGCATCAATTTAAAGAAGGCATTGCCCCTCCCTTCGCCTTATACCAGGCAGATGCATCCATTTAAAGAAGGCGTTACTTCTCCCTTCGCCTTATACCGGGAAGACGTGTTCTTTGAAAGAAGACATTAGCAACTCCTTTCGCCTTATACTGGGCAGTAGATATGGTGGGGTTTCAGGTTTTGAAACTCGCAACCCGAATCGAACCCGAACCCGATTTGTTTGGGTCGGATTCAGGTTTGAAAAATTAGTACAATATCGGGTTCGGGTCCGGTACGGGTTTAAAAAATGAAATACTGAAAATTATTTTATTCAGTTTTGTTAATTGTGAGGTTAGTTCTTTGTTTGGGCTGACATTTTTTTCAATTTAAAGACAACCAGAAAATATCTAGTTTGAACTTAACGGGGAAAACTTTTGTGCGGGCTTAAATAATTAAATTATGTTGGGTTCGGGTCGAGTACGGGTTTACGAATGCAAAAATTCTCGGGTACGGGTCGGGTTCGGGTTTGTATAAGATAAAAAAAAATGGCCTGCATTTCATGTAATTAGGCAGAAATCGTTAAATATTTGAATGATAATTATTCTAACTGAATTCCGCCAAATGGCATTCCGCGGAATGATTTTCGGTGAAAAGATACATTCCGCGAAATGTCTTTCGGAAAAAAGGTTCATTCCGCGAAATGTGTTTCGGAGAGTTGATACATTCTGCGAAATGTCGTACCGCGGAAAAAAAATTCCGCGAAATGTTTTTCGGCGAAATAGTATACAACCCAGAAAAACCCCCTCCAGACCAATTTTCTGGCTACGCCACTGTGTCGATAAATTTGGTAATGTGGATGTCTTGTGATGGAGAGTCCAGTCTTCAAATAAGTTTCAGTTTTAATGGAGATATGCACATTATGTACAGACCTTAGTCTGAAAATGAATAAATAAATACATTATGCACAGCGATATTGCCCTGTGAAGTTTTCTGGAATTCAAAACTTTTTTGCGTGAACGGCATTCCCAGAAATTTGGTTTATGGTTGCCCCCACATTCAGCACATTTGAACTTATTTGAATCGTTTCTCACAGGACACACGTCTGGTGTGAGAGGATCTACCACAAAGTAAACGTCCATGTGGCGATGATTGGCTCCATGACCTTATGGCACTTACGGCACTAAGTAGGGGTTTTGGAAATTTTCTCCAGGTCTGCGAAAATTACCCCATGTAACTCGCACATGGTACATAATACAGTTCATTCCTAAGCCTTTCATGTTATGTAGTTCACTTTTATTGAAGTGAACCAAATAAAATCCTGGATATATGCCTCTCTGGGAAGTACTAGAGTGTATTTTTTCTTCATTCCAATTATTTGGACTGGCGGAAATCAAAGTAATTGTTCAATCTCAAATATGATCTTATCCAATTATTTATCATCACTTGAGAAACCTTTCAAGACGGCCTTGAATAAAAGGTTAGTTTTGTAGTCATAAATGAATAAAATATGTCGCCAGTGCGTGTTGGCTCTTGTTTCGGACGGCAGAACGATCGCGCGATTTGCCGGAATTTTGTGTTTTGCATTACGCGGCCGGTAATAAAGTTAATTCGTTCAGTGCGTGTTGGCTCTTGTTTCGGACGGCAGAACGATCGCGCGATTTGCCGAAATTTTGTGTTTTGCATTGCGCGGCCGGTAATAAAGTTAATTAGTTCAGTGCGTGTTGGCTCTTGTTTCGGACGGCAGAACGATCACGCGATTTGCCGAAATGTGTTTTGCATTACGCGGCCGGTAATAAAGTTAATTCGTTCAGTGCGTGTTGGCTCTTGTTTCGGACGGCAGAACGATCGCGCGATCTGCCGGAATTTTGTGTTTTGCATTACGCGGCCGGTAATAAAGTTAATTCGTTCAGTGCGTGTTGGCTCTTGTTTCGGACGGCAGAACGATCGCGCGATTTGCCGAAATTTTGTGTTTTGCATTGCGCGGCCGGTAATAAAGTTAATTCGTTCAGTGCGTGTTGGCTCTTGTTTCGGACGGCAGAACGATCGCGCGATTTGCCGAAATTTTGTGTTTTGCATTGCGCGGCCGGTAATAAAGTTAATTAGTTCAGTGCGTGTTGGCTCTTGTTTCGGACGGTAGAACGATCGCGCGATTTGCCGAAATGTGTTTTGCATTACGCGGCCGGTAATGAAGTTAATTCGTTCAGTGCGTGTTGGCTCTTGTTTCGGACGGCAGAACGATCGCGCGATTTGCCGAAATGTGTTTTGCATTACGCGGCCGGTAATAAAGTTAATTCGTTCAGTGCGTGTTGGCTCTTGTTTCGGACGGCAGAACGATCGCGCGATTTGCCGGAATTTTGTGTTTTGCATTACGCGGCCGGTAATAAAGTTAATTAGTCCAGTGCGTGTTGGCTCCTGTTTCGGACGGCAGAACGATCGCGCGATTTGCCGAAATTTTGTGTTTTGCATTGCGCGGCCGGTAATAAAGTTTAATTAGTTCAGTGCGTGTTGGCTCTTGGTTCAGCGTCGATATTATTGAGCAGAGGTAAGGTTTCGATAAACTGTAAATTTATTTAAATACGCACGCACCCACACAAAACCACACACACACACATTCACTACACATATAAACCCACATACACACTCATATACACACATACAGATATACACACCCTAACAAACTTATATATATCATACATAAATACGCACACGATTTTTATTATATATTAGGTATCTATATTATTGGAAGCGTTTGGTACGGGAGGTCCACGCTTTCTTCCTATTCCCTCGATTCCAAGCTATTGAGTGACTTTAGGTATTCCTGAAGTCGCTCAATATCTAGGAGTCATCTCTGCGGTACATACTGCGTAGTTGGCCTGGCCATATGAAAAGAAAAATGACGGAATTCAGAAACCGTCATTTTCCAGGATGCTTTCAAGTATTGGCTACGCAAGTATGAGATTAGATTAGATTAGATTAGAATGCTCAGATTCTGATTTCTGAGAGGCCTGAAATTGAAGAAAGCAAGGTCATATACGAACTGTCGAGGTTTACCTATTATCTATCTTTATATTTAAATTCTATACATGCATTGCAATTTGTTACTGATTTCACTGTAAATATATGATATGGGGGATTGGGAGGGTGCATCAGGGCATCAATGAAGTTACAACTGGACAATGAAGTGGTAGCCAATCGGAGTCAAGGAAGGAAAGTATTAGTCGTTTGCGTCTATTACTTTTATCTCCAACAGTTGTTAACCAGTTGACGCGCCCTTCTTCAAACAAACCATCCCGTGGAAAGCTTGACAAGTATTGCAAATTTCATTATTCTTTTTGTTGAATCATTATGCTGGAAGGAGATTCTCATTTTCCCGTGGGTTTCGTGGAAGTGTTTTGCTTACAGGTCCACCACCCCCATTTTTGGCCCTTCATACAGCAATATGTTGAATTCAAAATGATATTGATATTTGACCTTACTGTTAAGTGGAACCGCATGCAGAGCAAGACTCCAGCCAGGATGGTGGCTTACTACATACATACATACATAAATGAATAAAATATGTCGCTTCTCAGCTAAGTACTGGCGGGCTTCGTAGCTGTGCGGTTGGCGTCATATATCGTCTAGACGCATGTGCTGTGTAGTGTTGGTTCGATTCCCGACCTGGTAAGGAGAAAACTTTTAGGTAATGAACGAACGTAATTCAAAAAATCTTACACTGATCCTCTGGGTGCTTCATGTGATAGACAATATTTTTTCACTTGATCATTACAATTCCTATATTTGCGTTTCCTTCATTCGTAATTTGTCTTGTGGAATGGGCGATCTTGTTTCTGATTCAAAGGCAATATTTTATGTGGAAAAGGCAAATGAAATAAAAATTTCACGGTGACCACAAATGTACTTCTGAGCAATAGTTTTAATGAACATTCTTTTTCATTCATATTTTTGTAAACAGCATCTCTTTTATTATGTAAACAGCATCTCTTTTATGATGCTCAAACAACAACAATATTTATTGCATTAGGTTTGAAATCGGTAATTACACAACTTTTATGCCAAATGACCATTATACCACAGGAACTTTGTGCCAAATGACATTATGCCAAACGACTTTATGACAGCTCGTGGCGAAAATCGTGTTTTAGCGCGTTTATTTAATAGTACATTTATTATGTTATTTAGTGTAACGGTGTCTTCGAGACATTTTATCAGTTAGTTAATGCGCTTCTTTAGAGGTATTTACTTACTGAGCTTACTGATTAATTCCCCCAAAAGTGAGAAAAAAAATTATGTTTTCCCCTTCACAACATATAAGGTTTGATTCTTCATGAATATATTGTAGCAAAAGTTCTCCTGAAAAACTTTGTCGAGTTCACCATGTTCGTAATTCCGTCACTTTTGAAGATTTTTATAAAAAAATATAATGGTTTTATAGGATTTTTTAGTCAGTGGCAGTCAATCTCAAACGGATAACAAAGTACAAGTAATGAACTGTAGAGTTGTAAGCGAATGTAAGGAATATTTAATCAAAAAACATTTCCTACTACGCAAAGCAAAATCACAAGAAGTTCATGAATCAGCGCACCATGCGTCTCCATATGATTGTATATGCTTAATTGCTTATACGTCGAACAAGTTCAAAGGTTGTTGACATGAAAAGCAATAAATCTCCAAAAGTAATGAAATTACAAGTTTGGTGTCTTCGACAAAGTTTTTCAGGATAACTTTTGCTACAACTCTTGCAAAGCCATATACCTTACATGTTGTAAATTGGAAAAAAAAATTTCCATCTCACTTTTAGGGGGATTGATCATAAGGCTGAATACCTCCAAAGAAGCGCATCGACTTACTGATAAAATGTCTCGAAGACGCCATTACACTAAATCACATAATAAAGGTACTATTAAATAAACGCGCTTAAAACACTATTTTAGCCACCGTAAACCGGTGAGATCCTGGTTAAAATTATTGGTTATATCCTGTTAGGCATAAGGACGTAATGCATAAATACGTTAAGCATAATAGACTTTAGATATAATGGACGTTGGTTCCCTTTTTTTCATTTCCGATGTATCACAGCCAAAAATGATTAAACTTACGCGGTTTTTGTGAAGATTGTCTAAGCAATATATATTTCAACTTTACTGATGTGTGACAGTCTGTAAATTGTTATTGATATAGAATCGATTTGTTGGAGTGCACGCAAAAAAAGCGTTCATGAATTCGTTAACTAACGAGTTCACGGTGTATTTTTTCGGGAACAACAGTCGTGGATTCGGGAACACAGTCACGTTTTCTGGAACGTTCTGGAAAACGTGACTGTTGTTCCCGAATCCATGAATTAAATCCCGGTGTATTTTTGCTGGTTCACGAATTCGGAAACGCTTTTTTTTTTGCGTCAGCATGCTTACAAAAATCGAACTTAAAATTAAACTAAAAATAAAAAAAAATAAAAATAAAAATAAAAAGGTGCTCACTGGTTTTTAAAATATTTTTCCTTCAAAATACGCAGTTTTTCCTATTTGCTGTGCGTATTCTTGAACACTTTTCAATATAAATTTTGACAGATTGTGGGACGATTTGATCCCCTTTCTATGATATCTATCTTCTATATAATGAAAATCAAATGATTTGTGGTCGTATCCGCATATTTCAAAAACGGCTGGACGGATTTTCTTCATTTCTTCAGTAGATATTTTCATTATCATTTCCGACGGGTTTATGTGATATTTCCTAATGCAAAGTAAAGTTGAGTGAAAAACTATAATTTAGAAACGCGCGTTTCCGCCTACTGTGCAGGACAACGTCTGCCGGGTCGACTAGTACTCAATAAATATTTTTTCGAGCCGACCTTTCATCAAATCGGTCAAATCTACACAAAAATGACCTCCTGAGAACAAATTTATGTATTTTTTTTTTAATTCTCGCCAAATTTTTGTATGGGTGACAAATGAGTGTCCCCATATTGACGCAACAATTTAAATTCTAGATATCCTAAAATTGGTATGGATTTTGACCAGCACAGATTATTTATAGCATTTGCTCATTTGTAAGGATAAATTGTTCAAATTTTGCGTGGCCTCTAAAAAAAATCTTAGGGAAGGTTCAAAACAAACAAACAGTCCTGTAGAATCAATACGGTTGTCAAAACAAAGTATAACTCAACACACAGCGTTTATTTGTCTAGAGAATCTATACTAAATTATACGCTAGAACAAAACTACTTTGGTTCTCGGTAAAACAGAGGGGGGCAAGTCTCCTCAACTTCGCCTATGCCTAAAGTACATTCTGCCTAACGTTCGTTATGCCGAACGTCCATTATGCCTAACGTACTTATGCATAATGGGCACTCTCTAACTTTTTGTTAAATATCTTGGCTGTGCATATGCACAACATATGTTTCGAAATGGACAAATTGATATGAAATTTGCGAAAAAGAATCCACGTGTCTTGGAGGGACTCGAACCCTCAACCTCCTTGGAGGGTTCGAGTCCCTCCAAGACACGTGGATTCTTTTTCGCAAATTTCATATCAATTTGTCCATTTCGAAACATATGCTGTGCATATGCACAGCCAAGATATTTAACAAAAAAATGGTTTTCGTACGGCCGAGTTGCCGAATAATATGCAATTAATTGTTGACTCTCTAACTGTTGAGCAAGCTTTGAGGATTTTGAGCCTTGTTGATTTTTATTGAATTTGGTTACGATCTGTCAATGCGTTCAGAAGTTATGAAGAAAATGGTGGTGCAAATCAAAAGGATTGGTGTCTCGGCTAGACCTGTGCGCCGATCCACTTTGGACCGGCGGCGGCGTGAACGCAATTTTCTATCGGCGGCGGCGGCTTAGCCGGCGCCACGCCGCGATGGTTCTCGGCGGCGGCGGCGGCGGCTCGGATCGGCGCGATTCAAAATTTCGTCGGTGAAGAAATTTTGAACAATGAAGAACAATTGTTTTTTGTAATATTATTTGCATGTCTCGTGCATTAATGGCAATAAGCATAATTTATATTGTACGCTGTTAAAGAATCCTTCAGGAATATAATGAGAAAATGCACCTGAGATTCCTTTAAAAAATTCTTTAGGAATTTCATTACTTTCTCTCCAGAAATTCTTCTTGAAACCTCTTCATAAATCTTAATTCCTAGTGAAAATACTATCAAAAATCTTTAGTTCTTTAGCCTGGCGGCCACAAGTCAAGACCACAAGGTGACTGGATCCATTTCATGGTACAGTGTAAGTTTTTTGTTCTTCCAGATACCTATGTGCATCCTCGTGTTAGTGTTAAAACAAAGGAATGCAAAAAAAGTGAATCTACTTAGAAACCTTGCAGTTAGAAACTGTAGAAGTGCTTGATGAACACCAAGCTGCGATACAAAAATTTTCAAATGGAGGATGTAATGTAAACAAAAAAGATCAGATGAGAAAATTCCTGAAGGTCAGAAAACCCTACAAAAATATACATGGAAATGGAAATTTTCCATGAGTTCCCCATACATAAATTCTGGGACACGTATTATTCATCCCTTGGAACTTCTGGACAAGGAAATCCCTAAAACTCATGGATATGGAATTTTTGGAGTGAATTAAAAACTGGGAGTATAAACCACTCCTCCTCCCACAATTTCACAGGAATTCTTGAAGAAGAAACATTTTAGAAGTTCTATCGAAAGAATTCCCCAGAATACAAGGAGAAGAAATTTCCTATAAAACATAGGAGAAGATATCCTCATAATTCAAGAGGAAGGAATTCCCTAGAGTTAGGATGAGGTGAATAATTCGCCGGGGTTCTCGGAGGATAAATTCCTCCAAATTCCTTAAGGAGGAATTCATTTTAATTTTTGGGGGAGGGATTCTACAAAATTCGTGCGAGAAAATTTCTGTAGAAGGAATTATTGAAGGAAAAATATTTATTTATTTATTTATTTTTATTTAATTCTTATGTTTCAATGACTATAAGGATAAAAATGTACCCCAAATCTAATTATTATATGTACAAACAAATATGTTCATAATACAGCAATCAGAATTCATAAGAAACACGTCAATACAATTAAACAGGACATATCAATCTTCAATTTTTGTGTTAATTTGTGCCTCGAAAGTGTGCTGCAAAAAGTCGTTGTAGAATAGCTGGCAATGAATTAAAATCAAAGAGATGGAACACTGCGTTAGAATTGGAATATCCCAGAGGTTCTGAAAAAGGAATTCTCCAAAAATACTAATCTTAGAGTTCCTTAGAGTTCTTTATTTCCTAGAATTCCTGGAGGAGAATTTCTCCAAAATAGCTGGGGAAGATTTTCAGTGAGAGAAAAGAATACCTGCGTTGCTGGAAGGGAGGCGATGGTGTTGCATTTATTTAGATTTTTGGGGTTGATTTATTCCCCATAATTCCTGTATGGGCAAGTTCTAAGACCACCTGAGATGGTAAGAATGATTGGTAAATCAGTTTCCCAGAATTCATGGAGCAGGAATTTCCTAGAGTCATAGAGAAATTGTTAAAAATTAAAGAAAAAAACGGGGAAGGGCCGTTTGGTCGAAACTCATTCGGCCGAAAGCCATTTGGCCGAATGCCACTAGGCCCAACAAACCATTAGGCCGAAACCCATCTGGCCGAAAGGATCATTTGGCCGAAAGGGTCGTTTGGGCGAAAGGGTCGTTTGGCCGGAAGGGTCATTGGCCCGAAAGGGTCGCTTGGTCGAAAGGGTCATTTGACAAAAAGGGTCATTTGGCCGAAAAGGTCGTTTGGCCGAAAGGGTCATTTGGCCGAATAGGTCATTTGAAAAGTGAGAAATTAGGAATAAGAAAAGTGACGTCTCACTTCTCACTCTTAATTTTTCTTTTCTCACTGTAAAAAGTGTGTTGCGTCGAGCGATAGACCCTTTGTATTATTAAGGCAGCTCAAGTGTCAAGTGGACCGGGAATGTGACCAGGAAAGAAGCTTCTTCGCAGTGGGTCAGCTTGAGTATTTCGAGTATGACAGGAGGACCTCAGTACAATCTGTTCGACGTACGCACCGTGAAAAAATTGGACCTTCCTCGTCAGAGTGTGGATTTCAAGCAACTGTCCAGCCAGTTCCCATATCTACAAGGCTTACCAATCCGAAGTTACCACGATGCCGTTCCACGAATTCTCATTGGGGCGAATAACGCCAATTTGATTCTGACGCTGGCCCGTCGAGAGAGGCGAACAGGAGAACCTGTGGCCACCAAGACGCGACTCGGGTGGACCATATTTGGCGGTGCTCAAGGCATCAATAAACCCGTCAATCTCATGATTCATTCATGTGGCTGCTCGCAAGACGATAATCTACACGAACTAGTTAAAAGATACTTCACGATGGACAATCTAGGGGTGAATGGACCAGTATTAGAGTCAGCGGAGGATACGCGTGCCAGACGAATTTTGCAGGAGACAACCCGACGCACACCATCAGGCAAATTTGAAACTGGCTTACTTTGGAGCAGTGACGACATCGAAATGCCGGACAACTATCATATGGCCAAAAAGCGTCTGCTATGCCTAGAAAGGAAGCTGCAGAAGGAACCAGAGTTGAAGAAGCAAGTTGATGATCTAATTGCTGAATATTTGCAGCTAGGTTATGCGCATATAGCGACGGAAAGGGAGCTTGAGAAGACACATTCAAAGCGTACCTGGTACTTACCATTAGGCGTAGTTCGAAATCCTCGTAAACCCAACAAAATTCGCGTGGTATGGGATGCGGCCGCTGCAGTGAACGGAATTTCCTTGAATTCGCTCCTGTTACCTGGGCCTGATTTACTGACACCTCTTTAGCCGTTCTATGTCAGTTCCGTCAACGGCAGTATGCTGTGTCCGCCGATATTCGTCAGATGTTCCATCAGCTCATCATCAAGCAAGACGATCGACAAGTTCAACGGTTTTTGTATCGCCAAAATCCTCTTCAACCAGCGACAGTATATGTACTAGATGTAGCAACATTTGGGGCGTGCTGTTCACCATGTTCGGCACAATATGTGAAAAACTTAAACGCATCTGAGCACAGAAACAGCTGTCCTGAAGCAGCGGATGCTATAGTTAATAATACGTATGTCGATGACTTCTTAAACAGCCGTGATACTATCGACGAGGCCGTTCAATTGTCACTGAATGTTCGGGCGATGAACCTTAAAGCTGGATTTGAACTCAGGAATTGGCAGTCAAATTCCCAGGAAATTTTGCAGCGAATTGGGGAGAAAACACATCCGCAAATGGTCAGAAATTTTCTGCAGAGAAATCCACACCTATGGAACGGGTTCTGGGAATGTCTTGGACGACCGAAAGTGACACATTTGTGTTTTCAGCTCAGTTCCGAGAAGACCTTATTCCTCTTCTATCCGGTCAAATCGTACCCACCAAACGACAGGTCCTAAGGGTAGTTAATGAGCTTTTTTTGACCCACTCGGAATTATTTCAAACTACACTGTCCATGGGCGAGTGCTCCTTCAAGATATTTGGCGTTCAAATGTGAAATGGGATGAGCCTATCACCAATAAGGATTATTTGAACTGGCAACGATGGGTTTCATTAACACCACAACTAAAAAACGTAACAATTCCTCGTTGTTATTTCCCAAATTATATTCCATCCAGCTATGATTCGTTGCAACTTCATGTATTTGTGGACGCAGGTGATCAGGCATATGGAGCTGTTGCCTATTTCCGCATCGTTGATCAAGGAATCCCGAGATGCGCTATAGTAGCAGCGAAGACAAAAGTAACACCCTTAAAACCACTGTCTGTACCACGATGTGAATTAAATGCTGGTGTGGTCGGTGTTCGACTCATGAAGACAATTGAACAAAACCACTCGCTGCAAATCACGAAACGCTTCCTTTGGACCGATTCAACGACCGTTTTATCTTGGCTACGGGCCGATCCGCGGAAGTATCGGCAATATGTGGCGCTGCGGGTCTCCGAAATACTCACATAAAGCGAATTAAATGAATGGTACTGGATTGCTACAAAAAGGAATATTGCCGACAAGACAACAAAATGGAGCAATGGACCTGACTTCGATTCGGACAGTGAGTGGTACTGTGGACCCGAATTTCTTCTTCAACCAGAAACCGAATGGGCCATCAAACAACCAAGCATGATAGATCCACCTGAGGAGCTTAAGGCAGTCAACATGCATCATGAGATACCCCTGGATGTAATACTGGATTTTTCAGCGTTCTCTCAATTGAAAGTGTTGCAGAAGAGATTAGCGTATCTTCATCATTTTCGGCGATGCTGTGCACTCAAATCAAGAACACCAACAACTGAAGGCAAGGTATTATTGACTCAAGATGACTATCAAGCGGCTGAAAATAGTATGTGGAAAATGGTTCAGGCGCAAGAATTTTCGGATGAGATTGCCATTTTGAAGAGGAATGCAACTTTATCAGTGAATAAGCGTGTTCATTTAGGAAAATCCAGCTCTTTATCTAAACTGTCCCTTTTCATCGACAACGATGGAATACTCCGAATGAGCAGCCGTATCGATCCTGAAGCGGCATACTATGCTTACAACTTTCGGAATCCTATTGTTTTGCCAAAGCAGAGCCACGTAACAGATTTGCTAGTGTTGCACTATCACCAACGATTCGGACATGCCAATGTAGAGATCGTAGTAAACGAGTTACGGCAGAGATATTATATACCAAAGCTGCGAGCTGTCGTCAGGAAGGTGGTTAAACGATGCATATGGTGTCGTGTGTTCCATGCGGCCCCACGTAATCCGAAAATGGCAGCGTTGCCTCAACCACGAGTGCAACCTTATGTACGCCCGTTTTCTTTCGTCGGATTGGACTACTTTGGGCCAATGATTGTCAAGAGGGGACGCACAAACGTCAAAAGGTGGGTGGCACTTTTCACGTGCCTCACGATAAGGGCAGTTCATCTGGAGGTGGTGCATTCCTTGTCGACAGAGTCCTGTTGGGGGCAGCAGGGACAGTAGGGACAGCATGGACCATGTCCAAGGGCTTGACGACCCCTCCCCAGCTGTCTGCGAGTCAGGGAGAACTGCCTAGGGCCTGGTGGGATTTAGCAGTGGGCTCTGCTAAAATCCCTCCCAAAAAACCACAAGTGCCCGTAAGCAGACTCTATCAAAGCGACTGTGTGCCGCTTCAAAAGCACAAGCCCAGGGAGTGCCATTGGCACATCAGGATTGATCCCAGTAAGATCCTGATTATGGTATACTGGTTGAATGTTATTGGTCTTGTTTTTGGATATTGAGATATTGTGAACGCAAGGGCTGGTAGTCTGGTTAGTCTATTCTCTTAGTAAGCCGGGGTGCCACCGACCTGACGCGGCGAATGGGCTACTGGCCAGGCTGCCGTCCGTCCCCTAAAACCGTCGCAGGCCTGGTCGCACGCGGTACCATCCTGTGGCTCAGCTGGTAGCTGAGTGGGAGTAGGCTCAGATGCTCCTTCCTGACTAGCGCTGATCTGGCTCTGAACACGAAAGTGTCAACCCTCGCATGGCCTCCCTGCATGCCGCAAGGTATGTATAGATAACCATGGGATCGCGAAGGCGACTACACCAACAGGATTCGACAGCAGCCGCAAGGGGGACCCAACAAACATGAGTTTCCCATTAAAAAATTCAAAAACGACGAAGGAAGGAGGTGAGGCGAATGGCGACAAGGAGAACCCTTTCGCCAGGCGCAGTGGCCTTGATCGGTCACCCCAAAGATCGCCGGGGGGAGGCGATGGCGGAGCACGTGGTGGGTCGGAAGAGGTGCCGGTGGATGTTAAGATGGACGGCCCCACTCTGACCAAAGTCATTAACTCGGTGATGACTAACCACGGTGAGGATGGAGTCCAGACGATGGAGGTGATTACGGACGTTTCGACGTAATCATGTCCTTCCTGGACAACCGAGTGAATTATAGTAAGGACTTAAAACAGGCCGTACCAACCCTCTGCGCTCTAGTCGTGGAGGCGAAGTCGGAGTGGAAGTCCTTGCTGGAAGCCAGTAAGGAGGCGGAGCACAAGATCCGTCTTCTTACTGAAGAAAAGGAATTGGCGGTTAGCCAAGCCAAGAAGGCCTCGAAGGAGGCCGAATCGAAGATTCGGCTCCTTGCAGAAGGGAAGCAGCTGGCGGAGAGCCAGACTGCAGAACTTAAACGGCTGGCTAACAGCGGAGCAACTCCTAAGCTTAGTAGGGTCGCGCAGGAGGCGGACCTGAAAGTAGCTAATAAAGCCTCGGCACGGACCGCAGAAAAGGTCCGAAAGGAGACCGAGAGGAAAATGGTACCTCCACCTAGGAAGATACCAGAGGACCGCCGGGAGGAAGATCTACCATGGACAAAGGTAGTGAATCCTAAAAAGGAGAAAAGAAGTTGCCAGCAGGTCGCAAGGAGTGCGACCAAGGGAGAAAGGATCCAGCCACCGCCAAGAAGGGTAGAGCCCGTGAGGAAAAGGGTGCGCCTTCTAGTGGGAGTGGCAAGCGGAAGGATAGAGGTGAAGGATCATTGTCAAGGCTGACGATAAAAGCTACGCCGAAGTCCTAAAGACTATGAGAGGCACTGAGAAGCTCTCTAGTCTAGGAGGGATGTCAACTGCATCCGAAGAACGCGCAAAGGCGAGATGATTCTCGTCTTGAAGCGGGATGCTACTCGGAAGAGTTCCGAGTATAAAAGTTGACGGAAGAGGTCCTGGGTGACAGGGTCCAGGTTAGAGCCCTGTGCCCAGTCCTGAACATCCAGTGCAAGGGCATGGATGAAATAACCGAAGCCGGAGACCTGGTAGACGCACTGAAGGATCAGTGTAATGTCGAGATCCAGGAATCCGCGATTCGGTTACGCAAAGGCTTTGCGGGAATGCAGGTTGCCTCATTCCAAGTACCTATGGCTGAGGCCAAGAAGGTGCTGGATAAGGTAAAACTGAAGGTGGGTTGGTCGGTGTGCTCGCTGAGCACAAGCCAACCCAATCAGGCCTGCTACAGGTGCCTTGGCCACGGTCATAAGTCCTATGACTGTAAGGGACCTGACCGTAGTAAGCTGTGCCGTAGGTGCGGAGCCGAAAACCACCAGGCTCGCACCTGCCAGGCTGCACCGAGATGCCTGATCTGTCCTACGGGGCAGACAACAGGCATCCTCACTGGTGCGCAGGCCTGTCCGGCCTCTAGAAGGGTCCAGACATGCAAGTAACACAGCTAAACTTGAACCACTGCGAGGCGGCCCAGCTGCTGCTACAACAGTCGGTTATCGAGTGTAAAGCTGATGTTGCCTTGCTGTCCGACCCATACCGCATCCCTGCTGGAAACGGCAGCTGGATTGCGGACAAGTCCGGTATGGTGGGAATCTGGACTTGTGGGCGCTACCCCATCCAGAAGATAATATCTTCGCCTAACGATGAGGGTTTCGTCATAGCAAAGGTAAACGGTGTTTACTTTTGTAGCTGCTACTGTCCTCCTAGATGGAGTATAGAGCAGTACACTAGGGTAGTTGATACTCTTGCGGCGAAGCTAACTGGCCTTAAACCAGTAGTTGTAGCAGGTGACTTCAATGCGTGGGCAGTGGACTGGGGTTCCCGGTTTACTAACGCTAGAGGTCATATCCTGTTAGAGTCACTAGCGGTATTGAACGTAGTTCTGCTGAACGAAGGTCAAGTGCCAACGTTCAGAGGACCGAGCGGTGATTCATGTATCGATGTCACCTTCTGCAGCGCAGGATGGACTGAAGAACCGAGATGGATGGTCCACGAGGGTCATACTTCTAGCGACCATCAGGAAGTACGTTTTATGGTCGAGTATACCCGGAGAACTACGACGAGAAGAGGTGGTGCAACGGATCCCGGATGGCGCACGTCACAGTTCAATCAAGAGCTGTTGGTGGAGGCACTGCGCTGGGAGAGTAGGACTACAGGACTAAGCGGTAACGACCTGACGGAAGTACTTACACGTGCTTGCGACGTGGCGATGCCAAGGAAGACCCAGCCCCCAGGAAATCGACAGCCAGTGTACTGGTGGTCTGACACGATTGCAGATCTTCGTAGAACCTGTCTTAAAGCTAAAAGAAGGTTGCGACGTGCTAGAACAGACGCTGAGCGACCTGATAGACGAGGGTATTCCGGACAGCGAGCAGAGCCCTGAACTACGAGATTAAATGTAGCAAGCGAGCCTGCTTCGAACAGCTGTGCAGGATGGCGAATGACACCCCGTGGGGCGATGCATACAGGATAGTGATGTCTAGGACCAATAGCACACCTCCTGAAAGATCCCCAGAGCTGTTAGCCAGTATAGTAGAGGTACTGTTTCCGACACATGAACCATCGGACTGGCCCGCTACACCGTATGAGTCAGTCGACGTGGTACCGCTAGTGACTAACGAAGAGCTTATCGTAGCCGCAAGAAAACTTAAGCTCAATAAGGCGCCAGGCCCGGATGGTATTCCAAACCTGGCCCTTAAACACGCCATTCTTGCCAATCCAGATATGTTCAGGAGCTGCCTCCAGAGATGCATGGACGAAGGAAACTTCCCAGATCGATGGAAACGGCAGAAATTGGTGCTATTACCGAAGCCTGGCAAACAGCCGGGGGATCCTTCGGCATACAGACCAATTTGTCTACTCGACACAGCTGGAAAGCTGCTAGAGAGGGTCATTCTGAATAGATTGTCGGCCTATACAGAGTTTGCTGGTGGCTTATCTAGCAACCAGTATGGCTTCCGTAAGGGCCGTTCTACCATCGAAGCAATTCGAGCGGTAACGGATACGGCCAAGATAGCGAGAGGTCTAAACAGAAGAGGTATTAGGTATTGCGCGTTGATTACACAAAAACGCGTTCAACAATGCTAGCTGGGCAGCAATTGCTGACTCCCTGCACCGATTGAGAGTTCCGGATTACCTGTGCAGGATACTGAAAAGCTATTTTCAGAATAGGGTGCTGTTATACAACACTGATGCCGGTCAAAAGTCGATCGTAGTGTCCGCGGGTGTTCCACAGGGATCGATCCTCGGACCGGTTCTGTGGAATATTATGTACGATGGAGTATTACGCCTAAGTCTTCCGGCCGGAGTGAAGATAGAAGGCTTCGCGGATGACGTAATGCTAGAAGTAGCAGGTGACACTCTCGTCGAAGTCGAACTGAAGGCTTCATACGCGATTGGCAGAGTGGAGGAATGGCTCAACTCGAGGCGGTTGTCCCTTGCACATCACAAGACAGAAGTTGTGGTAGTGCATAACCGTCATGGGCTGCAACAGGCGAGGATAAGAGTAGGGACCTGCACAGTTAACTCCGTGAGGTCTCTCAAGCATCTGGGCGTGATGATCGATGATAAGCTCAATTTTACGAGCCACGTCGATTATGCATGTCAGCGGGCTTCATTGGCGATAAAATCTTTATCACGAATGATGTCCAACAGATCGGCGGTGCATAGTCAAGTGCGTAGGCTGATAGCTGGCGTAGCATTGTCTATCATCCGTTATGGCGTGCCGGCATGGGCCGTAGCACTAAAAGCCGAGTACAATGTAAAGAAATTGATCAGAGTACACCGGCTGATGTGCTTACGTGTCGCGAGCGCATATCGCACCATATCATATGAGGCGGTGTGCGTTATAGCTGGAATGATGCCGATAGACACACTCCTAGAGGAGGATGTGGAGTGCTACAACGAAAGGGACTCGGTGCAAGTGCGACGTGTCAAGAGAGCAGCCTCGTTGCTCATATGGCAAAGAGCATGGGACACCGTAGTCAAAGGTCGTTGGACCCACAGACTAATTCCGGATGTGTCCAACTGGGTTGATAAGAAGCTTGGTCAAGTCAACTTCCACCTAACACAGGTGTTGTCTGAACATGGCTGCTTTAAGAAATTCCTACACAGGTTTGGCTTCGCAGATTCTGCGGAGTGTCCTGAATGTGTAGGTGAGGTAGAATCGGCAGAGCATGTGATGTTCGCATGCCCGCGATTCGAGATAGAACGCAATACCATGCTGCTTATTAGTGGTATGGATACAACCCCGGACAACCTCGTCGAGAGGATGTGCCGGGAAGAAGCTATATGGAATGCGGTGAACACAGCATCTCAACAGATCATGTCGAAACTGCAGCGGTGGTGGCGTCTTGAACAAAACCAACGAGTGCAGTAAGGGCACCTGTGATGCAGTGAATATTTGCTCACCCCGACAACCAACATGTCGCGGGTGGGCTGCGGGGACCTCAGTATGTAGATATAGAGGTCATTGCGGTTCACGCGCGGTGGTTGTTGTCGGGGTGCTCGTCTCCAACGTGAGATTATGATACGGACCGTTAGGTTACTATCATAGCTTGCGATCGACGGGTGGTGAGGTAGCCACCCTTGAAGTCGATGCTGTGTGTATTGACGTCAAGTGCGTTAGCATAGGCGTGAGCGTTCTCAATAGTCCCCCCCTGATGTATTGCTTAATTGCGGGCCGGGGGTACGGACTGGCGAAAGGGTTTTGGTTTTAGTGGGTCGGGTAAGAGTTACATGACATACCCATCCCCACACTACCTGAGTACCTCCTCAGGTGTCTGGTTGCAGATTTCCGTTTACCCTTGCTCAAGAAAAAAAAAAAAAAAAAAAAGAGTCCTGTAAGATGGCTATTCGGCGCTTCATAGCGCGACGAGGCTCACCGCGAGAAATCTTTAGCGACAACGGCACAAATTTCAGAGGCGCTGCAAGAGAATTGGCGGAAGAGATTAAAACTATCAACAGAGCGGTTAGTTCCACATTCACAAATGCCGATACAAAGTGGAATTTTACCCCTCCTTCAGCTCCCCACATGGGGGGAGTGTGGGAGCGAAAGGTTCGCTCCGTAAAAGAGGCTTTCAAATCGTTATGTCATCGAGATAAATTCGACGACGAAGAGTTTACTACCTTTCTCATGGAAGCGGAAATGATTGTGAATTCACACCCATTGACATTTGTTCCACTTGATGATCCTAACCAGGAAAACTCTGGCAGCACTGTTATACTACTTGTTACGGTCTTTTTGTTGTACGATAACTAATATAAATTATATTGTGACATTGATCCTATTAATTATATTTTATTGCAATTTTTGTACTGTGAGTATCTTAATATGGATGTTTAATAGTTAACAGTTTGAATGATATGCTATAAAGTGATAAAATAGGTTTTTTGTGGAGGGGTGAAACAGATGAAATTAGAATAAGCTGTAGTTCCTTAGCTGTATTGGTACTGATTGCTGCTGTTGTTGCTGTTGCTGTGTGGTTGTTGTATGCTCTTGGTGCGAAAAATAAGTGATTAATCTGAATGTTTGGATGGTTAGGTAACTCAAACTAGTGGTTCTTTTTACTGTTGCGAGAGTCCATATACATTTATTTGCTATACAGATTTAGCGTAAACCGAGCGAACGGGCGTCTTGCACAATCTAGCCGTTGGTTCGAGCTTTGGTGTAGTGGTGCTGAAGTAGTTCGAATTTCGCACACTGTGTGGTTCTGTTGTGCTTGATGTATAGAAGTTCTGCATCAGTAGATAGATTTGGTGAAATTTAGGCGAACGGGCGTCGTACATACCATAGCCGTTGGTTCGTGCGTTATGTATTGGTGCTGAAGTAGTCTAGATAGTAACACACTAAGTACTAAAAAAAATTGCGAACAAACTTGTATGCAATTCATAGTCTGTCTGGGTGGCTTTTAGTCTATTTTGAAAGAGTGAGCTGTATGAATGATTATTTGGATGCATCTAGAGCCTCTACAATTGATTCATATAGTACTCTCATATGTAGCAAATGTGCATCTGTACGTTATTTGATGACAATATATTATATTATACCTTATGAAAATCTCATGAATTAAAAAACCCGAATTTAAAACAAGAATTAAAATATAAAATTTTTTTATTCACTTATTAGCTTTTCATATTTATAGATTTGTGTACAGTAAATAACTTTCATTACCATTTTGGCGTGTTTGTGTGCATGCGTAATACGTTTGTCTCCTTTACAGCTGTGCTTTGTATCACTGTTGATTGATTTTCGATCTGGTATATCTGTTACTGATGGAAGCCGAAGATAGCATTTGTGTCGAGTGCAAGAAGGTGGAAAAAGATGCCAACAAATTGATGACGTGCATGTATTGCTTTTCTGAGGCACATTACAAATGCCGAAACATTGTCGGAAATGCAGTTAGGTGGATTAAGGATAAAATGTATTTTTGTTCACATAACTGTTCAAGTATTTATCAACGAATCGTAGAAATGCAAAATAATAAAACTTCAATAGTGGATGCTCTCGCTACTGAGCTTAAGGGAGCAGTTTCAAATGCTGTCTCTGAGGAAATGAAGAATGTTAGGTGTGTGAAGTACGGCAAACAACAAACGCAATCGAAAAATCACAGGACTTCTTGTCAAAAAAATTTGACTCGATTGTTACTGACTTCCAGGAGCTAAAGGAAGAAAATGAAAACTTGAAACATGAAATTAGCGAACTAAAAAAAACACAATATGATCTTTCGAAAATCGTTTATAAGCTGGAACATAATGTGGATAAAACTAATCGTCAGGCAAACTGTAAAAACGCTGTTGTTCTTGGTGTTCCTTTCTTTCCTGATGAAAATACGCTTGAGATTGTTCATAAAGTTATTGCTTGTTATGGGTTGAATATTGACACTGATGCGGTCATGTCAGCTGATAGGCTAGGAGGGAAAACAAAAACCAAGAATTCGTTGATTCCTATCCGAGTAACTTTCAAGAATGTGGAATTGAAGGAGAGTGTTTTTTCGAAGAAGAAGGAAATTACGAAGCTGCTTTCTTCTTCCGTAAATCCTTGTTACGTCATTAATGGTAAAGCAACCACAATAACGATGCGTGATGAGTTGACACCATTGTCATTGGAGTTGTTAAGCGAGATGAGAGAGCATCAGCAGAGGCTCAATATAAAATACGTTTGGTCAAGCAGGAACGGTAATGTGCTAGTTAAGAAAAATGAACACTCGAAGCCCGAGCTGATCAAAACAAGAGATGATATGTATGAGCTGATTAACCGTTACAGTATTAGATTATCTAACAAAGAAACTCCGTCTCCCAAAAGAAAGTGTGGAAATAATTCTAGTAATAAGTAATTCATATTTTTTAACTTGTTTTTCATATTATCTATGTAATGTATGTTCACTTTGATTAATATATGTTGAAATGGCTGATTTAATAAACTTTCACCATGATTCTATTAGCGATTTTAATTTAGCCTATCCCAATAATAACAGTAATGATTATTTCCGTATTGCTCAATGGAACATAAGAGGTATGAATAATTTAGAGAAGTTCGACAGTATACCATTGCTTTTGGATAATATTGAAGTTCCAATCGATGTATTAATTGTTGGTGAAACGTGGATAAAATCTAATAACTGTGCTTTGTATGAACTACCAGGATATAAATCAGTATTTTCTTGCCGTGAAACGTCGTCTGGCGGTCTCGCAATTTATGTAAAAGATGGTTTGATTTTTAATGTCGTGAGAACCGTTGTATTAGAAGGGTTTCATCTGATTCACCTTGAAATTAAAAGAAATGAATTGTTTTATGAAGTAGTCGGTGTATATAGACCACCCTCATTTGATTTTAATTTATTTCTTGAGGAACTTGAGAATATACTTTCAGTTCAAAACTCTCGACCCCGGTTTTTTGTTGGGGATATGAATATTCCTGTCAATTTATCTGCAAATAATGTTGTTGTGCGTTATAAATGTTTTTACAGTCCTATAATTACTGTTGTACAAATACTTGTGTTACACGTCCATTAAGTAATAATATCTTAGATCATTTTATATGTACTAATGATGAATTGTCTTGTCTAAGAAATGATACTATTTATACTGATGTCAGTGATCACTTACCCGTAGTGTCTTCACTTAAGATTACCGGATCTAGAGAGTTTATAGTGCTAACAAAGAAGATTATTGATAAAACTAAATTAAATCAAATGTTCACATATTTTTTGAATAACTTTCGTTTTAAAGATAATGTTGATGATTCACTTTCTAGCATCACAGACACATACAATGTTATGCTAGCACAATGCACTAGAGCTAAAATGGAACGAGTAAACATAAAATCAAAACATTGTCCTTGGGTTAATTACTATGTATGGCAATGGATAAAACTTAAACAAAAATATCTAAAACGTGCAAAAAATGATCCTGGTAATGAAAATTTAATAAACTTATTGAAACATGTGTCTAAGCGAACTGATGAAGCTAAAAAAAGGTGCAAAACTGAATATTATAAGAAAATTTTAGAAAGTACCTCTAATGCTAAGTCATGGAAAAATATTAATAAAATAATGGGACGAGCAAAGCAGGTGACTCATTTTGAACTTATGTCCCATGGATGTAAAACTACAAACAAAAATGAAGTTTGCGAAATATTCAATGAATACTTCTCCCAAATTGGCGCTAAACTTGCCGAGAAAATTCCAAAAACCAATGTCAATCCCTTGAACAACATGTCGCAATTGAATCATTCTATTTTTCTTAACCCTGCAAATGAAAATGAAGTTGAAGAGATTATCAATGAACTAAAAATTAATAAAAGTTGCGGCCCTGATAATTTTCCAACATTTGTAATTAAAGATAACGCATCTAAATTTTCATATATTTTTGCTCGCTTGTTTAATCAAATAATTGAGCAAGGAACATATCCATCTAGCCTCAAGGTAGCAAAGATAACACCTATTTATAAATCTGGGGATACTTCCGATCCTAGTAACTTTCGACCGATTTCCAGTCTGTCTGTCTTTAGTAAAATTTTTGAAAAAATGCTGGTTAACAGGATAGTAACTTTTATGAACAAACATAATATTTTATATAAATTTCAATATGGCTTCAGGCGAGGATGCAGTACATCTACTGCTATTGTAGAACTCGTTGATTTTTTAATAGGTGAAATTGATAAAAAATACGTCGTGGGGGGTCTTTTTCTTGATTTGAAAAAAGCATTTGATACCCTTAACCATGCCATACTTTTGAAGAAATTGGAATATTATGGTGTGAGAGGTTTAGCCAACAACATTATACGTAGTTATTTAATCGACAGACAACAGTATGTTGCTATTGAAGAATCACGAAGTAAACTACAAACGTGCAATATAGGTGTCCCACAGGGAAGCAACATAGGACCCCTTTTGTTTCTCATATACATAAATGATCTTGGAAAACTGCCTATTCGGGGCATTCCTCGATTGTTCGCTGATGATACAGCAATTTTCTATCCAGACCATGATAATTCATCTATTATCAATTGTATGAACAACGATTTACAAATACTTATGAGATATTTTGACTCTAATTTATTGTCTCTGAATCTATCAAAAACAAAGTATATGCTATTTCACTCCCCACGGAAGAAAATTGTATCGCATTGTAACCCATCTGTTGGACTGATTGCAATTGAGAAAGTTTCTGAATTCAAGTATCTGGGATTGATTCTAGATTCTACGCTATCATGGGGAAATCATATAGAGACTGTACATAGAAAAATTGCTTATCTTTGTGGATTAATGTACTGAGTTCGGAGATTTGTTCCACGTAGTGCACTTTTGAAGTTTTACTTTGGATGCATACATTCGCATATTCAATATCTTATCATTGTCTGGGGTCATGCATGTAAAGCTAAACTTAAAAACTGCAAACCATGCAAAATAGATGTATAAAAATATTTTCTCGTTGCCACTGTTATTTCCTTCGGTTACACTGTATACTAGTTCTTCACACAATATTCTACCAATACGGGCATTATGTGACTTGCAAACTTGCCTGTTTATTTTCGATACGATAAAAACTTCCTACAGACATCAAACTTTGGTTCTGCCAATAAGAACTCATGAATACAATACTAGACATGCTAACAATTTACTAAGATCTAGAGCTTCAAGTAACCTTGCACAAATGAGAATATCTTTTGTGGACCTTCGGTGTACAATGTAATTCCAGAGCGATTGAAATCAATAAACAATAAGACTTTATTCAAAAATAAACTAAAAGAATATTACAAATCCAAAATTAGTTCGTTTCTTATTTAATTTCGTGTCAGCTGCCAGTGTCTTTCTTTCTGTCTTTCTTTCCTCCTTTCATTGTGTTATTATCTTAATAGTTACTTATGTTTTATGTTAATTATTATTTTTGAAATTAATGATGTTTAAAAATCTTTAAAAATCTTATTATCAACTATTTAGGTCACTTCGACCTGGGATCCCTTCAAAGGAACATAAATAGTTCCACTGGGTAACCCTATTTGTTAAATATTGTTTGTTCATGTTCACCACTTCCTTACACACGCCAAAAAGTTAATATGTCTATTTGTGAGTATTATTTGTGTATGTTCTGAAGAGTCCACTGCCAGGGAGCTCGAAAAAATGAGCTTTTTGGTGTGGGGGTTAGCGGTGGGCCATTTAAAAAAAAAAAAAAAAAAAAAAAAAAAGAAAAAAAAAAAGTGTTGACACCAAACAGTTTCTTATTAATGGACTCAAGCGGAGCCAATAATGCTCCCCAAATACCTACAGAGAATCCCGTTTCGGTGAAGTTGAATTGGAAACTCCTTAACAATCTCTTGGATCAGTTTTGGAAGACGTGGATTAAAGCGTACCTGCCGACCATCGCTCGAAGAACGAAATGGTTTACTGAGGTGCGTCCTCTAAAAGTTGGCGACTTGGTCATCATTGTGGACGAAAATGTTCGAAATGGATGGCTACGTGGACGAGTTGTAAAAGCATATGCTGCGACTGACGGTCAAGTTAGGAAAGTAGATGTTAAGACAGATACAGGTGTGCTTCAAAGGGCTTCAACAAAAGTAGCATTACTCGACATACAAGAGGAAAGTAACACTAATTGAATATTAGGTATTACGGGTGGGGTGTTGCGTCGAGCGATAGACCCTTTGTATTATTAAGGCAGCTCAAGTGTCATATCAAGCTGACATACAGGAGATGTCAAAAGGAGTAGATTGGCAAACGTTTTCATGAGTGGTGATTAGTGCGAATTATTAGGAATTTATTGGAAGAAGTTAACTATTGAATTATACTGTTTCTCTTTATACTTATGTATTTCTATTTGAACTGGTAAACCTAATATTTGCTTAATGAATTTACTTATAAATAAGACTTAACTATTATCTAAACAGGAACATACAAGAGAGCATAGACATAACGTGGGACAAACTATATGTGACTAAAATACATATTCATATTGAACGTAGAGCTGTAAGTTAGGACCAGACACCTTAAAAGAAGTTGAAATAATCTTAAAATTAATTACAGTTATCCTACAACAAGCTATAAAATCTATCTAAGTGCGCTGCTATCGAGTCAATTGAAGACCAATTTGTAAGGTTATGTTTACTTAAATGTTATTATTTGATTTCATGGATAAATATATTTCAGTCGAGTTGCTTGGTAAATCCCAACTACGAGAAGTTTTTAACAAAGTGAGAAGCGCAAAATGAGTGAGGAGCGTATAGTAAGTAGTGAGACGTCTCACTACTCACTTCGCGCTCCTCTTTTTTTTACAGTGTGTAGAGAGAAATGAGGAGTAAGAAGATAGACGTCTCAATTCTCATTCCTTGTTTATAACGTCTCACTGTAAAAAAATTAGGAGCGTGAAGTGAGTAGTGAGACGTCTTTAGCAAATACAATTTTAAGCGCAACGGATCGTTTTCCAATTTTTATAATAATTAGAAAAGAATCATCCCTACCGATAAAGAAAAAATATTCATCCCAGTCCATACAAGAATTGCCTGAAGTATAGGCCTTGAGCTCCTTGAGGGATTGCAAGTTTTATTTTTATTCGTTTATGCTGACTGTTGTCCATAAAATTAAATTCGATGAGAGTTTTCCATCCAAGTTCATCCAAGAATTCTCTGGAGTTTAGGCATGAAGATCTGCTCGCGTACCCAAAAGGCTATTATCTCTTTTTCACAATGGATACTTAATTAGTATTGAGCGTCTTAGGGGAAGCCTTGAAAATTTGTGCGCTTTTTATTCCATACATCCAAATTCGATATCTGCTCAAAATTATTTTAATGCAAATCTTCCGAGAATTTCCTTGAGTTTACGCCTTATTGGATCTTAGATATGTCTAAAAACGGTTCATGTTCTATGTGATCCAAATAACCAAATTGGATAACCCTTAAACAAGAAGTCAAATTTCAAGAAGGAGCTAATAGATCTTTCATTACCCGTATTGACTTTCCCGGGCAGAAGCTATGAACAGAATAACAAAAAATGATATGGACTTGATTGATAAAAGAGATAAAAGAACAGGCCACAATATCAAAAATTTGCACCGAAATATCATTTAAATATCAAGATATGCTATGGATAAGAAAAAACTAATGGCACTTGATATCGATCACTTATTACAAATCACATATCTTGATATTCTCATGATATTTTAGTGCAAAATATTGATATTGTCGCCTGATCTTTTATCTCTTATATCAATCATGTCCATATCTCATTTTGCTATTTTATCAACATTTGATATTATTGAGCTATTTTTGTCTACTCGGGTTAAGATCGCGGAATTCTTGGGTTACCTGAAATGGAACACATGTTGAATGTATATCCAATTTGATTCTGAGAGACGAATACCCTCTGTTGGGTAAAGTCTCGTTAAAAAGAAAAAAAAATGATTCATAAATCACTAGGAATATTGATATATAGACCGTAAGATATTAGTTTACGCGTTGAGATCTCTCTAGGAAATTATGGGAAGACCTGAAACGAACCGGGCGATAACATAGTTAGTTAATCGATTTATTTGCGCAGATTGCCATGTATCATATTTAAAAGAATTCGAAAATCAATTAAATGAAAAACAAGTAATCTTAACAAAAAATCTATTTGCATCCTAACATCAAAGTAACATGAAAAGACGGTTGAGCGTAAATGTTCTTTTCAGCGGCGCAGCCGAAATTTTTCAAATGTATAAGGGTAAACGGAATTTTTCTTCTAACAAATTGGAGAGGAGGATAAATTCCCAAAACTACCCCCAGGCTACAGAACTTAAATTATTTCAACGGCTCGCTCAAAATTCACCGGCGGCGCGGTCAAAAAATTACAGCGGCGCGCCGGTCAAAAACGGTGGCGGCGGCGGCGCATAAAAATCGCGGCGGCGCACAGCTCTAGTCTCGGCCAAATGCGATAAAAGCAGTATCACTGTTAAGTGAATTTATTTGGTGTAAAACCCAAACACATATCTCGTCGTATAACTTTGGCGAGTCACGAATTCTTTCACATAAGTTTTTGGCTAATGTTTTTAAGATATGTTTTTTTAAGTAATAACGGAGTTGAATTTAACTTAGCATTTGTAAATTACAATGCCTCTGGCTTCGACGCTCACAGATACGAGCACATTGTCATTATCACATTTGATGTCCGAAGGAATATCAACATCAGCATTGCTATCAATGTATGTTTCTGTCTAAATCCCAATCAGCTCTATGATAATTAAAAGTTGAGCTGATTGGATTATAAATGGCTTCTTGAGAGATTTCAAATGTCACAGGAAGGTGTTCAGAAAAAATGTTTATTAGTCACACAGTTTGGATGTGAAATTTGGTTAATTCGTCAGTATTCCATTTGTGACAAGTAAGTTTCTCCAGATACTGTGTAGCAATACTAAAAACGTCTTGCGCTGAGAATTATAGTGGCGTAACTGTATTGATCGATTTCTCTTAATACAATTATTTCAAAAGCTACAACCGTGATTATTGATTCTGGTGAAAGATGGAATCAACCTTTATCACATCAAACAATAAAATCTTCGGAAATCTACCCCAATTCGCCACATTAATAAAAAGAAAACATCGACGAAGATAAATCGATCAATGCACTTATGCCCCTATGATTCTCAGCGCGAGACGTATTAACTAGAAATCAGGACATTTTGAGTGCATAATAATAACACAGTTCTAATCTTCAAGGTTGTATAACCGCACACAGCTACATATAGTTTTCGTTTGATTTGGGCAAGTGATTCATGTTTATCGTACCTCTTGAGCTTTCCTAGTGAAACAAAAAGATTACTCATTATAATAGATTCGTTCTCTATCACTGTGTAGGTGAAAATGGACTAAAATTCGCCCGTGGAGCTGAATGACTCAACGCACTTGTATCGTTTTTACCTTTTTTGTGAGGACTAATATAAAATCTCTTAGGGGGAGTTTTTATATTAGTCCTCACAAAAGTAGTTTAGAAAGAATTCTCTGTGAAAAAAAATATTTTGTGGATAATTTTGTAATTTTTTATCAGTAATATTGATTTATTTGTGGAAATTTTGTATTTTTTATCAATGGAAAATTTTGATTTCTTTATGGGAAATTCTTCTTTTATAATTGTAATTTTAACTTTTAAAAGTGCTTATATTGTTTTGTCTCTTGGAATTCTCTCTATTATTTCTGGAAACTTTGCATCTCCCTGATTTCTTAATTGGAAATTTTATATTTTATTGTGGAAAATCTTTATTTATTTACAGATTTTTTTTTTGCTGTTCTTTTGTGAGTGAACTACTTACATATGTATAGTTCACTGTAATGAAAATATTCAAAATATTTCTTATATTTTCATTATAATCTAACGATTTGCAGTTTATAGCTTGCCTGCAAGATTTCGTATAATTAGTATAAAAAAACAACTTGGTCTATTCTTAAATATATATTACAAACTTGAATTTTACCTGGCACTACATATAACTTTACGTTAAATCCCAATTGTCTTAAGATGGAGATCAATGTGACATACAAAGTAAATTCTTAGATGCGGGGATGGCTCAATAATTATGTTTGCATATGTTCATTAAAATGCCAAAATAGTTGAGGTGGTGAATTTTCACCCATCTTCCCTACCCTAACTGTTATTGGTTGGTGGCCGTCGTGAAGCCAATGGAGGTGACTGTTATATACTGCAAAAGCCACTCCGGCGTTATTCTGAATAAATAAAATAATCCCCAACTGTTATCAGTTTGGCTTCTAAGTTCGATGTCATCATGAATCGATTGGATATAAAAGATAGCTGTGGATAGCTTAAAGCGCTAGTCAGTAGGAACGCTTCCCAAATTTCACGAACAAATTGTGATTCCAGTATGAAGTTCATTGTCTGCCTTGTCGGCACCGTGCTGGTGCTTTCCTGCATAACTGGAAGCCCAATTATTATAAAACAGACCGCTGTTCCGGTTACTGATCTACCTGAATCAGTGCAGAACAATCCTCTGGCGAATATTCCGATCAATGTGGATGTTATCAACCATATGGCAATTATAGTGGCCGAGGTGGTTAACATTAACGGCAATGGATCAATCGATGTAGAAAACCCAGTCACCACCATTGCCCCGGAGATCACACCTACATCACCTGATGTAACTTCGACTACTATTTCAACTACTACACCAAGTACCACTGAAGGACCTAGTTTAACTCCACCTCCAATCGGAAGAAAATAAACAGCATTTTTCATAGGTAACCAAAATAATGTAGAAGTAGGTATATGCATTTTAATAAAAAATGGTTACTCAGTTTTAATTATAGTAAAACGAGTATGTTATTTACCCAACGTTTCGACACGGGGCTTGTGTTTTCCTCAGGGGGGGATACTGTCGTTTATCGGTCAAACCACAAGAGACGTCATGAAAGAATATGCAACGAAGTAGGTAGGTATATGGTTCAAATAAAAATAACTATGAGTCAAATGGGGAAGAGAATAGGAGAATACGCGGGCAACTGGAACGTGCTCGTGCTTTTGTGATTTCACGACACACGTCATCTATGAGGAAGAATGTCCTCATCGCAGGGACTATAGCCTGGAACCGACTCCCGTTGTCGGTAAAAGAACAAATCTCCACCAACGCATTCAATAGTTCGCTTAGGACAAGCTTTCGAGAAAAATAGAACAAATCTATGTAATTCCAATTATTTAATTTTCCATTTTGTATAATTTTTTTTATATAAATTTCCTTGTCCTGAAAATAAGGTCTGTACCTACAGGATCACGTAAAACTGAATGAATAAAATTACAATTACAATAGGTCAATGCTGCAACAACTAAGAATGCTTGGAAAATGAATCGAATGTATTTGAGAACAAGAAAAATAGAAGACAAGTGACCTTTTTGAACGATTTTCTTTTAACAAAAGTAGTGAAAGCGAGCTGGGTTCGATTCCCGGTACTGGTCTAGCCAATTTTCGGATTGGAAATTGCCTCGACTTCCCTGGGCATAAAAGTATCATCGTGTTAGCCTCGTGATATACGAATGCAAAAATTAAAACTTGGCTTAGAAACCTGGCAGTTAATAATTGTGGAAGTGCTTAAGTGAACACTAAGCTGCGAGGCGGCTCAAGGCGGCAGTGTGGGGATGTAATACCAAGAAGAAGAAGAAGAAGAAGAAGAAGAAGAAGTGAAAGCGATGATCCATCATCACCCCCTAGACTCATTGTCACCTCTGATGACTGTGTAGTGGCTCTTCTTGGAGCCGATAATCTATTCCCGTTTTTCTGTTAAATGTCTCCTTCATCTGTGGTTTTCCCGACACGTAACTAACGTCTTGTTTTTTGCGCATACTTTTTTTTTATATCATAATTGTTTATTCAAGTTTTCCAACGAACCTTTGTGGTCTAATTGAAACCTAATTCTATTGTAATTACTAAACTAATATAATTACTTTTGGACAGTGTTGGTAAAATCATTCTCAAATTTCATCGAGCCCTTACGTGGGTAAGTAAGAGCAAACTCATTTGCGATTGTACAGGAAAGCATCTCGTTTTGAATGTTGAGAAAATCCCGGTGAAATTTCTATAGAAAAAACGAACAGTGGGTAATGTCTGTGACATAACCGCTAAGTGGACGTAGGACTTGACTTGACCATGCCTTTAACCTTTTGTCTGTGCTCTGGGGTCAATATGACCCCAGGCCACTTTGAGTGGCTGCCATTTGTTTAGTTTTCAACCGATTCTCCTAATTTTTGGTAGTTTGGTAAAACTCGCCGAGATCTGTCTCCTAGGTGCAAATTGCAATTGCTTGAAAAATCTTGAAAATATGCACTGCAGTGTACTTTTTTCAAAAAACTTACGTTGTCTGTGCTCTGGGGTCAAATTGACCCCAAATTGGAATTGCTATAACTTTTTTAATGTTTGGCCAATTTTGGATTTTTGGGACTGTTTCGAAAGATAATTTAATCATCTTTCAGGTCGTTATCAAAGATTGACTATGGGTGGGCGGGTACATCGCGTGGAGGGGTTTTTGTGAAAAAGGGTACAAACTAGTGATTTTTTATGATTATTTTACTTATATCTGAAAATCCTACCCATTTTTAACTGCACCTTTTCAAAAAGGTGCAGGAAGGCGTGTGCTTTGACATGAGGCATTGATTAGTTTAGAGCTTGGTCGCTAGGTAGCGGTATATTTGAATTCATTGTTTTAGACTACTCAAGTAATTCCGATATGTATATGGAATTTTCCTCTTTGTAAATATTCTTATAAAACAAATTTGAAATTTGTAAAGATGACGTCTTTAACAAAGTTCGTCTGGTAGGAATGAACTGTCATGTGACGGAATAAATAATTAGAAAATTTACAAATAGGCTTCGCCAGTGTACTTGCAATATTCTTGCATATATGAAATATTGCTTTAGCTTGAGATCCCTCATACCTACACCCAAGTTGTATTCGGAAACACTGTTCAGGATGTCTAGCACTACAAAGCGGTGCTCAATATAATGAGCACTTCTTCCAATTTTTAAATTTGTGCGATAAGAATATTTACACTGAGAAGAATTCTATATATAATATATATATCGGAATATCTTGATTAGTCTAAAATAATGAATTCAAATATACCACCACCTGGCGGCCGAGTTCTAAACTTATCAACGCCTCATGCCAAAGAACATGCCTTCCTGCATAACCTTTTTAAGAAAGGTGCAGTTCAAAATGGGTAGGATTTTCGGATATGAGCAAAATAATCATGAAAAAATACTGTTTTTGTACCCTTGTTCACTAAAACCCCTCCCCGCGATGTACCCACCCACCTATAGTCAATCTTTGGTAACGACCTGAAAGATGATTAAATTATCTTTCGAAACAGCCCCAAAAATCCAAAATTGGTCAAACATTAAAAAAGTTATAGCAACTTCAATTTGGGGTCAATTTGACCCCAGAGCACAGACAACGTAAGTTTTTTTGAACACAGACAGAAGGTTAAGATACATAATATGTCCAAATTTCTCACATCAACTATTTTGGATAAATAATCGGCGTTGCATACCATTCCTTGGCAAAATCTTCTCATCAAACCGACACGGAAATCAAATCTACCTCGAACAAGAATCATCAAAAACAATTCAAGAAGTATCTGTCCGGTCACGTAATATTTGCCTCGACAGTGGCAACCTTCCCACTGAAGGACTGCCTGAAATAAGCCACAAGTTGGCCCAGCAGGGGATGTAGGGCCTCCTAATCCGTGCGATAGCGACTGAAGGAGAACATTATTTTTAACTCTTAGAGCCTTGAAAAAGGCTGTTTGCTTCGGCTAAGTCCAAAAAGTAAGAAAACGATCTTTTCAAATAACCGCGATTTTCTAGTGGTGGTATAAAAAAGAATGAATGCTCTGCGAGCGAATGCACTTTTCTTTTATACCTTATTTATACGCTTTTTTGCCAGCCAAAGCGTCATCATCATCAACGCGTTCGAGAAGGGCGTCTTCTTTTTTATGCTTGTTGCTCGCTGCTGGCGTCTATTTCCTAACGGGACTTTTCGCTAGATACATGCCAATAAGCCGGGCAAGCGAGCTTAGAATTGCAGTTCAGGTGGGAAGTACGTGTTCTTTTCTGAGACAACATTGTTAGTAGTAGAAGGAAGGAAACACTTGGACATGGGATTTCTGGTGATAAGATTTAGAAATGGTAACATGGGACGATCATTCAGTCACGTTCGCTTTGTGTGCGATCAGTATAAAACAATGTTTATCTAGATATTTCTTGATCAATGCCAAAAAATCCAACATTTGATGAAAAATCGATTGATAGTTTATTAATGTTTGAGCTGTTATCGGTGTTTTTTTAATCCAAATATCCAAATATTATGTGAGAGATTTGGACATCTTATGTTTTTTTAGGCATGGTCAAGCGAAGTCCTTCGTCCACTTCGCGGTTAAATCAGAAAAATTATCCACTGTTAGTTTTGACGCTATTTATGAAAATCACGCATAAAATTTTATCACTAGAATATTGGATTTGGCACCCAAGTACAATTCCTATCCCGAAGGGTATTGAAAGCTTTGATATTGATCTCTATTATTGGCTCTCTGAAGAACCGTTTGTTTTTTGGACATATATGCTGCATCATGTGGCTTTTCTTCAGCCTATCTCGGCTCATCACCGATGCCGGCCGGTCTCGGCTCGACTCTGCTGCTGCTGCCGGTATCTGCTCAGCATCGCTGCTTTGATGGGTCTGTAGGGTGGACTGCTGCTGTACTGGCTAGATTTCGGCTGATGATGGTGGCTTCGATGGTGTCGAGCCGAAAAAGCGGTCGGTGCAGACTTCATTCCCTGCTCAAAGGTGTGAGTGCTGTTCAATCGATGATGCGGTTGCTTCGCTTGTCCCGGTCAGAATGAAAAGAAAAAATCGCGTTGCGCTATTTTATGGCTTCTCGGCAGACCCAGCGGCTGCTCATTCGCTGGTGTCTGCACCAATGAGAACGTGGTAATGGAATGATGCAAGAATTATACGGTACCCATATTTATAGCTTCCCTTGATCTCAATGTTTTTCATTGAAAACAGTTTCATGCCTATTGAAACAAGTTTTTCGGGTCTTATCAAGCATGGACATGAAAGGCATACTTGAAATCTGTCGATTGAGGGGCTTACCGCAGAAATTCGTCCATTGAGACAAACGCTATTAACGTTTAAAATCTTTCAACACAGCGTAACGCGGTCGATTTGAATATTTTGGAATGACACCCGGTATAGTAAAGAGAGACGTAAGTCCTACGTCAAAAAAAACCTGGAAGTTTTCATTCTCCCAATCAGCGGATGATAGATTTAATTACTGTTCTGTATAAAAAACAATGCAAAATATTATAAAGTATTGGAATACACTGGGGTCAGTTTTCACGCGGATTGTTTTTGGCTGTTTCTGACCTTTGAATTTAACAAAACATTGAGTTGACCCCACAAAAAAATCAAAGTAAAGGTAGTAGCGTATAGTGACCAGTAGTGAACCCTCCAGCCATTTTTGCATTATTACAGCACAATGTAAACATTTTGCTATGAAATTTCATCGGGAGAACCTACCTTACAGTCCTATGATTTGATTACATGCATTGGAAATGCTATGGAAAGTAAAATTAGATAATTTTTTACAATTTTGTAAAAAATAAACACGCGAGTGTCCATTATAGGAACATGTTGGGTGCCTTACAGTGGTGCCGTGAGTGGGTAGAACATGTCCTACGCATGGAAATACCTGGGTAGGACAGTCGAAGCATTGTCCTACCCATGATTATGGTATGAAAATACCATATGGATGACTAAAAGCACAGAAAACAGAGTTCATCTTACGTCGCAAAGTTATGTAAAACTTTGTACTGGTCATTTTGTCGTTACTTCCCCGTTGCGCGGTGCTAGTGTGCTGTCCAATATTAACATGATGATGAAAATTTTGCCGTATTTTACTTTTTAGCGCTAGTGGTGGCTAGTGTTCAGTCCGTATTGTCACTAGGCAGTATCACCTTGTTTACGTAGTGTAAGCCAACGCCATCGCTTGGTCAGAGTGAGTTCGTATGTCGGGCAGTTTGCGTTGGCAGCGCTGCGGACCTTTACAAATGTTTTTAACAAAATTTTGTACGAGCCTCCATGTCTGTTCTCTGTGCTAAAAGATCTAATAATGTCAATACTGTTTCAATCTCGAGATCTAAAAAAATATCATTAAAACGTTTCACAGTTAATCAGAGGTAAAACTGAAAATCGTGGACGTTTCAGGGATTGTAGGGATTGTATTTCGAAAAACTTCTTGGAGTCTATGAAGAATTCATCCCACTTTAAAAAGTTCTTAATGATGTATTGAGATATTCCAAGAAGTCTTCAAGTTTCTAATGATTTATGTTGTTCCATAAAACTGTAGAACATTTTCTGGAAGTACGTAATTATTTCTGCTAGTTCAGATAATTTATGAAATTTTATAAGAATAATTGACAGACTAACAGGAGAAGTAATCAAAAGATGAATATCTAAACAAGAATATAGCTTAGCTTAACTTAGCTAAGACTGATTGTACTTGTCAATGGTTGCTTCTCCGTGACTGGTCATGACTGGTGTGAATTTCGCTACGATCCAAGTGAATAAAGGTTGCATTCACTACCTACGAGTCGAGTCAGTTGAGCAAAGAGAGGAATGTTAGCGTGTAGTTATTGTTGCTACTAGAGACCGAGAATCTCAACATTAGCACGGAAAGGAAATTTTGTTATCTTGGCAAGGTAGATGACCAAAAGTATAGATCGAGGATTCACTTAAAAAATTATGTAGCCTATTCCACATTATGTGATGTAATTGTTAAGTCTTCGCCAAATTTCCTATCTATACGCCAGAAGCGTAAGTCAATAGACTGCCGAGCTCGTCTCCAAAAGTTGAGAAAAGAAACAAAGATATGAGAGAACAATCGCAGCAATATGCGAATATGAAGCAGTTTATGATGATTGTAGTACATGCTGATGTCTGATAGTAAGCCTATGAGAAGAAAATTTTTGAAAGCTTCTAAGAGTTTATTTGAATCTGTAGGAATCACAAATATACCTACGTTTGCATGAAATCTTAGAAGATAGAAATAAAACTGGAAAACCTTAAATAGTACTGAACTCCCTTAAAGATTTTTGAACGATCCTAAGTTTCACCGATAGATCGTAGCTGTTTCAGAATATTTCTAAGGGTTCGAGTTCCTAGAAGCTAGTGAATTGCTTGAAATCATCAAATATTTTATAAAATTTAAAGACTGTCTTAACAGTCATAGGGAATTTATAACTTATCTGAGGATGTCCGAAAAAATCTCTTGTAATTCGAGTGGATCTCCGGAAATTCCCTAGTATTCAATAGATTTGATAATCCAGTTTTTGTCCTATCCACGTCTCGGAACGTGACGGCGCCTCTGGGTGTCTATAATAAGGAGGAAGAACATCCCGAAACGAAACATCAACATAAAATGAAGTGACTACTATAGAGAAGCAATTTCATCCGCATAAAAAGTGACCCCAGTCCCAGTGTACACAAATTTGGATGATTGAAATCTCGCACTTAGGGGACTGGGGGTAATATGGACATGCTAAGGAATCGCGTCATTTACACAAGAAAAACGTCGTAATATTGAGGAGCTAAACCACTTACCTACGTGAACCAATAATCCATGATTGCAAGACGTGACCAATAATGCAATCATGGACCTGTTTGCAGAGCGTCGAGCCAAATTCACTAAATTGAGCAACGAAGCTCAATCGAAAAAAGACCTTTCTTCCGGTGGTTGGCGGATGCTGGGAAATAAATGGTATTGGAGGCCAGACTGGTCGACATACGACAAGAAGCTGAATAGGCAAAAGCTCCAAGAAAAAGCCGTTGATAAGGGTAGGCATCGAAGGAAACGAAAAAAACAACAATCCGTTCGTATTAGCAACAAACCACCTGCAACTTTCAAAGATCATACTCAAGGACACATGGGTAAAGACAAGGAACTACTTGCTATTGCTAAAGTTAAATTTGCCGGTCCACCCTCTATCACCGACCATCCTATCCCTGGTCTATCGGTCCCAAAACTAATTAATTTTAGAAAAGGTGAAACTATCAACCCATATCGAGCAGAACCACCTATTCAAAAAGAACAACATCAACCAGAAAACTATCAACAGTCACAAAGCCAACAACAACAACAGCCAGCACAACTTTCTTGCAGCAGTGAAAGCCGACTTCAAATGGATATCGAGCACCCTCCTCTGCTGGACCCAATGCGACCACCTATAGTCAGTGTTGTGCTGAATCATTATCAGACGATAATGATTGCCATTTTCATGTGAAAACTTTTCACGTGAAAACAGTAGGCGAGTTGTCGCCGGCGACAACTTCTCAAATTATGTACTCAAACGATAATAAACTCACAGTTTTCATTCAAACATTAATCTTTACTATGATCAGCTAGTTGTGAACAGTCCCGTTATATCTTCTAGTTGGCGTTATGGTTTCATGGTAGTAAGGAAAAAGTGTTCAAAATGTAACGGTAAGTGCTTCAAATCAAGATAAGATTTTCAAACGATTCTTAATCGCTGGCGAGTTTTTATCACTTGATAATTTAAAAGTAGGATCGCGGGTGAGTTTGATCATCCTCTATTTTTTGAAAATTTGATTTTTCCCAACCCTGAGTAAGACTCACAGAGCAATCTGCTGCGTCTGGTGATCGACGTTTTTTAAAAGCACGACTACGGGACCCAAAAATTATGGACATTGTGCGGATGTTCCTGTCATACTTGCACGACCAGCCACCTACAGTATGCATTCGTGCAACCACCAAAACCAGCGCCACTGCAATGCTAGCATCTGAAGGACTACCAACAGACTTACAACTATTGCGTCAAATTTTCCTGGATGTACACGAGGATCTAGGAATATCTCGCAACGACGCCTTGGTAGACCTTCAATAACACCGTTCGTTCCTTTCCAGTGAACGCACTCAACAACTTCAACGCACTAGGGAGGCCGCATATAAATTCTACAGCCCACCAAATTTTCATCGGGTATGACGCACTCTCCGGAAGTAACATTAACAAGTGAAGATAACACGCTACATGAAACATCAGGAGAGGTAAATATTTCGTCGACCGTCATACTTTCAAAAACTTCTTCGCAGAAACAGAATTCGACTGAAGTTCTAATTTATTGTCAGAATTTCAATCGAATGAAAAGCCCAGCCAAAATGAAGGATATTTTTAAAAATTTATTAAGCCCATCCTTTTTGATTATTCTGGCAACTGAAACAAGCTGGGATGAAAGCGTTAGGAGTGAAGAAATTTTTGGAAGTAACTTTAATGTATTTAGAGATGACAGGAGTTTTCTAACGTCCCAGAAAAAGTCCGGTGGTGGTGTTCTAATAGCTGAGTTTTAACCAACACTGGTTCTAGTAATAGCTATAACTGAAAATGGACTTCCATACCGTTTCCATCTCAATTCCTATCCCGACTAGAAGTCATATCAAAATTATATCATACTATGTTATTATGTTATACTAAATTTTTATAACAAAATTTGTTAAAAACATGGTGCAGGATGTTGTTAAAATAACTAAATTTCTATCAAAAACTGCACTACTGGAAACAAAAAACTATCAAATTTTGTTACAATTTTATCATAAAAATAACATATTCTGTTAGAAATTTATAACAGAATCAGATACAAAAAAATATATTGTTTCTGTGCAGTTGGAATTTTTACAGGTCGTGATAGGTCTCCAGATTGTGATCAACAATCATATTTTTTTTGTTTTTGTCTGAACAAGAATATTTTTCGAGAACATGAAATTAACAACATAACAAATAAGGCAACCTTCTCAAATTATATTAGCGTTATGATATACCTATGGCTGGGAGACTTTGCTACATCTATTTTAATTGCCTACTATTGGGCAATTCGGTGTTAAGCATTTTTCAAATCATATTATGATATAATCCTGTTACAACATTTGAAAGATAATGGCTACTGAGAACAAAATTGTATCAAAATAAGTTATAAATATTATCCGGAGATGAGCCAGCCTCGGGCTGAAAGTCTCCTAAATAAAGACAAAAAAAAAAAAAAAGTTATAAATATCACAATATGTTAAAATTGTGTTCAATTTTTGTTATGCTCTTCTAGTCGGGATACCTTCAACTTGAGTAGTAATCTGCTAGAATTGGAAATGAACTATAAAGCGCGTTTCCAAACATCCAATTAGAAATTCCATCAGTTGCTTTCTCCTATCTATCACATTGACAGCTCGTTAACCAAGACGGACCTCTGCCTCTCGAACCTAACCCAAACATTCCAACAAATTCCGCATGAATTCGTGGCAAGTGCAGAGGTATATTCGGCTTGCAGTGGGCAAGTGATTGCATCATCATTTCCTTCCCTTTCGATACATTGACTTGCATTCTGACGTGGCAGGCGCCAGTATGACCTAACAAATGAGATCACCAGTACTTGTACATTGAAGATGTGAGCTAGTCCCAAGCAAACATCTGTTGGTTCCCTGAGTAAGAACAGCTGATCTGGTCATAATGGAATAGCAACTACGAGCAGTCAATCAAGCTCAAGCTCAAGCTCGAAGTGACATTTAGAAAACTCATATATCCATCTATTAGTTGCACTAACTGAATAATTTTTTTGAATTGTTAAAAATTGAGAAAAATATAAATAAAAAAAACAAAGTTTTTGCAAACTGAGTAGGACAGCTCTGCCCCCCAGGATTGTGTCTTTGAGTGAGAAAATCAATCTCTGAAATATTCAGCTCAATCGCTACTTGCATGAGCTGGCCCATTTGATTTGATGTTTGCATTAGGGTTTCAGACCAAATACATAGGAAAATACACCTCCGTCACCTTAGCATTCTAGAAATAGGTTTGGTATGCCCGATTGAGCTCAGAATTGCAACAAAGGTGGTTTATTACCCGACATGGACATTAATTTACAATGTTCTGAAAACTCAGATGTGAATATGTACATTATGTGGAAGATTTTGATTTGATAAATGTATTGGAGGTAACCTTAGCCTTTGTATTGGATGTATTGGAGGTAACCTTTGATAAATGTATTGGAGGTAACCGGGGCCCTCCTTAGCCGTGCGAAAGACGCGCGGCTACAAAGCAAGACCATGCTGAGGGTGGCTGGGTTCGATTCCCGGTGCTGATCTAGGCAATTTTCGGGTTGGAAATTGTTTCGACTTCCCTGGGCATAAAAGTATTATCGTATTAGCCTCATGATATACGAATGCAAAAATGGTAACCTGGCTTAGAAACCTCGCAGTTAATAACTGTGGAAGTGCTTAATGAACAATAAGCTGCGAGGTGGCTCTGTCCCAGTGTGGGGATGTAATGCCAATAAGAAGAAGAAGAATTGGAGGTAACCACACGCAAAAAAAAAGCGTGAACCCAATTCGTGAACCAGCAAAAATACACCGTGATTTAACTCATGGATTCGGGAGCACCAGTCACGCTTTCCAGAACGTTCCAGAAAACGTGACTGTATTCCCGAATTCGTGACTGTTGATGAACTCGCTAGAACTATTTTTTTGCGTGCATTTTCACTTCGATGAGACTCGAACCCACGACCCCCATTTAATGTTTTTCAAGTTTTCATTCTATGGAAGCTATGAGATGAAGTACCGAAGGAGTTGCAGCATACAGCAAATCATTAGTACATTACACGAAAAAATACAAGTGTAAAACAAAATTGCAATCGATTGATTCTATACTTTTCATCGCTTTTCTTCAATATAATTGGGTCGCAACTGCAGCACTATTAAAAAATTCAAATCAATCCTGGAGTTAGAGAAAGTGGAAACACAAGGATTTCCGTTCACCGCTTCCATGTCAATGGTGCTTGTTGATTGCATATTCTTCTTCATCGTTGTTGCTGTCATTATTCTATTTCTATATCCCTGTTGTAACGCTTTATTGTGTTCTCGGGGAAATGTTTCCTCTATGCAAATTTCGTTCTAGAATGGAAGCTTGGTAATAGCTATGGTATGCGCAGAAATAATTTATTACTTTTGATGTTGCTGGCCACCGCGGCGTAGACAAACAAAACCATTTCCAATTTCAATTCCAGCCGGTGCTGTATGCATCTTGTGGTATGTATCATTCAACTTTGTATGTCGTTTAATTTCGTTCAATTAGTACAATTTTAATTTTACTGCACAGTAGTTAACTTTTTTTTTCTCATGGAATTCACACAGAGACCAAGCCTAATCACTGACAGAGTTCAAGAACCTAATCCTGATTTACGTTTTATAGCCTTTTCTCATTCACAAATCAGCATTCACCAAGTAAAATCGCTAGGGTATTAATCTCTCGAAGAATAAAAACAAGGTTTAGTGGCTTAACGTGTTACATGGAAATCATTGTAGATTTGGACGAATTGGAATTTTTTTAAGATTTCTGAGAAATATGTAATGATGAAATAGAAATTCTTTAACTATCATCTGTTTAAATATTATTGACTCACTAAAAATAGCAAAAATTAGTTAAACAAAATGTAGTCATGTAACTGCTGTTCCATCATTGGAGTTCCACTGAATCACCTAAATGGGTGTTATAATGAGATTTATATAACTCATTTGAATGCTATAATCAAGGATGTTATCAATCATTTAGTAATTTGCGTTCGATCATTTGGTAGTTTGTCAATAACTCTTTCCAGAAGCTGAATTTCAAAATGTGTTCTATGGTGGACTTCTAGCGCGAAGGTTTTTCTATCACACTGCGTAATGGTTCGTTGTTAGAATTAAACTATTAATAGAGTTATAGCGCTACTTGCAGTAACTTAAACTAAATGATTGAAATTTTGTTATTCTTTAATCTGAGTTACTTTAACTATAGCTATAACTTCGTTACTAGTGGAATTCAAACAACGAACCGTAAGGCAGAGTTGCAGAAAACCTTCGCACTAGAAGTCCACCATACAACACATTTCGAAATTAAAAAATTCACAAGCTACTAAATGATCTAACGTGAATTACTAAATGATCGATAACATCCTTGGCTATAATATGTCATTGCTATAACATCCATTAACATGCATAATTAGCCAAACACGAACTATAAACCAGATATTGTGTTTCGGTATAAGAAATGCTGAGGTTTTTTTTTGAATATTGCATAATTCTGATGAATCTACTGTCCTGGATAGGCTTTGTAAAGCTTCGTGATTGAACTAGACCTGTACTTTATTGGTGACAAAGGTACTACAAACACACCTACCACCTTATTACTGATAATAATACATGAAATTACTCCTCTGAACAGAACAGCATGAAGTATTGTCCCTCGCGTTTACCACTTAGATAATATCCCTTCTGACAAACCCTTTCCTATTATTTATAAAACATGCTCATTGAAGATATTGCCAATCATTTTGGCCACGTCTGTCGTTTGGGTAACGTAGCGTGGTATCAATCAATAGCAAACAATTCGGCATGATTTCTGTTTTTGCAAGGGTTATACATAAAAAAATGTCAAACAAAATCAAATTGCCCGTACTCCATTCATGCGTGAGGCCCTCACCTTCGAGGTAGCAATGGTAAATGGTTACCAAACAACCACAGCCGTTTTTCTCCAAACCATTTGTCCATACAGCCTGCCACTATGGTTTTGGCTTCGATCGATGGTTGGCTCCGCAGTTTATCAGTTTTTGTGGCTACGGGGGAACAGTTCTGCGGAGGATTTAATCTTTTCACGTTTAGCATGTAGATGCTTGATTTTGTTTGCCCTCACTTGCACGAATTTCACTACTGTTAACTCAAATCACTTCCGATCATTCTAGTCTATTATACAGCATTCTCTTATTAGAATGCTGCGTATCGCTCATAACAAAATCGAATCTACACTTTTTCACGAACTAAATTAGACTTTTCATAGTAATTTATGACCAATTGAAAATCGATATCGTGACACGTAAACACCGTGGAACTACAAACGCATATCCATTGTAAGTCACTGTTTAGAAACACGCTCTGCTATCATACACAGCCTGCAGATCGTGCTCAAATTTATGAACAATGTTGCAGAACTTTTCAATTCCTTGATGAACGCTGGATTCAAGTTTAAGTTTTGCTAAATTAGACGACATAGTAGGCCTAGTGCGAAAATCGACAACGATGCTATACCGAACAACGAAACATGTAAAATGTGATGCAAATTGTATCGTTTGGATATGTACCGCTACACGGTAGCTCATAGTAACCGCCAAACAAAACAAATGCTTTGCATAGTTTGGTTACGAAAGGCAGATCGGTTACAGTAAGGTGAATGAATTGAATTTGATCTATTCAAAATATGACATGCTAGCACAATCTTAGGGTTTTATTTGATCTGATTGTGTTTCTATACAACGGAATAAGAATATACTTGTCACAAAACAACAAAATGTAGACATATAAACTGTGACCAACATTGGTAGGTACACCCTGTTTTAAGGATAACGTTTTGCCTTTTTCGTATACTAAGTATACAGAAAGGTTATAGGATCACTCCAAATACGAACTTTCGATAGAAGGTTTGGAGGACCATAGTGTTATATACCGTATCAACTCCACAAATTGAGGTGATATCTCTGTGTGTGAGTATGTATGTAATCTGTCTCCCTGAAATGCTACTTCGATCACTGCATTGTCATTTAATTTCACAACTTTACAACCAGAATTTTTTTTACACGGTTAATTTCTCGGTTTACCTAAACTTTCACAGGTTTTGAAATACCACCTGAATTTTCTTTGATTTTTTGTGAATTTTTTCGTGGGGTGAACTCATAGTTTCATTGATACTATAGGTCATAATCAACTAAAACCCAACCGTGTAAAAAAAGAACCGGGTGTATTGTACCTTTGACAGATACGTATTTCAACCTCAACAGTAAGGCTGTCTTCAGTGTCTCGTCAGTGTCTTCAGACACTGAAGACGTCCTTACTATTGAGGTCAAAATACGCACCTCTCAAAGGAACAATAAAGTGGTGGAATTAAATGGGACTGTACAAAATCATTTTATGACAAGTGAAGACATTGAAAGCTCAAAATAATTTTCTCATCACTGTATTGTGTTTTTATCATTATATTTTATAATGCGCAGGAAAGGCACCACCTTCACTTGGTGGATTAATCTGGATTTTTCATCTTTTTGGGTAGATTCAGGGATTCAATTGACAATGTCTGTCGAGGTTTGTATAATAGAAATATCTCAGGTAACGCTGAAAGTTTTGTTTTTATTATGAAGATAATCATGTTACGGTAATGCAAATTGGGTAATACAAAACGCAATGGAAACACATTTGCGGGATTTGACTGATGGACCAAAATCTTATGAGGAAACCTCGTCATATCTCGCAATGGGCAACCCATTGGACGTTTCTCTCGGGGTTTATTGTCTATGTTGCATGTCTTTAAAAAATTTATGTAATGATCATTGACGTACAAAGCACTGTGATATCATGAAATATTACGTGGATAAATGTTTCACAGACGTACGATGTCGAAATAAGTAATATCAGTTTCAGAGTAGTAAGAACCAGGGTTCGTAATGCTCACTCAATCTCAGGAGCACAGGATGCTCCCTCACCAAAATTTTCGGGGAGAAATCGCTTTTCGGGAAAGAAAAACAGCCTGGAGAGTGATAACCATTTTTCGCTCACTTCGATTGCCGCCAAACGTTGGTTTGCTCTTTTTCTTTCATATTCGAGACTTTTCGTGGCATCATCAATTCAAATGATAGTAGCTTATGTGGAACAAATAACATAATGCTTTCATACAGTTAGCGTGGTGATGTGGCTAGAGTAAGCGCATCCCTACGGCTATTATTGTTACTATTCTGGGCTCGAATTCCGGCGCGGCCATACAATTTTGTAACTGTTCTGCGATAATTTTCGCGAGAAGTGAATGAGAGGTAAAAGTGATGAAAAGAAAAAGGATTTTCATCTAATAGGCAAGATTTTCGTTTATCTTCCAAGGCATATTATAGAGAAAAGCTTGATGGGTGAAAGATGATCCTCAACATAAACAACGAAATAAGATTCTTATTATTATTAATATCTTTATTAATGAGGTTTTCGGCCCTGGGCCGGTTCACCTCGTAAATAAAAAAAGATTCTCCCTTGGCCTGAAAAACGCTTGCTTTGGTTTCACTGAAACCAAAAGTTGAAACCCTGATAAGAACATATAAACTGTAACTTACTGGGGGCCTGGGCCGTGTTACTCCCAGCACTGGTGAGACCCCCTTCAACAAGCCTCAGGGCCGGCTCTACGCTCGTGACATTCCGCGATAGAAAAACACTCGAGTTGTCTCATGAAAAACTCCCACTTTATCTAGTGTGCACTTTATTTTCCTCCTTGACGTCCTACTTCTTTCTTCCTTCTCGCGTCCGTCCTCAAACACCGGACGACGCTTCCCACTTCTTTACTTTCTACCTCCTACCTTTCTCTTCCTTACTTCCTCATTTCCCTTTTTTCTTCGTTCTTCGGGGCCCCGCGCACTGCTACTCCGCTACCTGTAGACTCTTCGGTTTCTGCAACTGGGTCAGGGGTGGATGTCAGCTTCTTCTTGGCGGACTGCAGCCTCTCGTGGACCCTCTGCCTGTGTCGTGCACCCCTCGAGTGTAGTGACGAACTCGAGGCTTCAGCAGTCCGTGGACGTACTGGGAAAAACCTGGTTTTATGGTGCACTTGGTGGACACACTCTCCTAGGGCAGGTATCGGGTTTCAGAATGGCGGGAAACCGCGATGGGGTTTTATAATAAAACCACGAGGTCCTGGTGGCACAATAGGGACACAATATGGCCATTAAGAGTCACATAGCGAACAGGGGCTAGCTCGGGGGTTTGTCTCAGCTAATAAGTAGTAGCCGATTACTTTCACTATTTCAAATTTTCCGACTATAACTTTTCTCTGCTTTTCCAAAACTATAACCTTCTAATCAACCTTTTCTCTCGACTATCACCAGGCTAATGATAAGTCGTTTCGTGATCGTTGACCCCCAAGCCTTTGGTCGTTGACCTGCTGACATCCATAAATTCCGCCATATGCTGCCCACCCAGTTCGCCACCCCCATGGCCACCCATTCAATGTTTTTCTCGGCGTCCCTGGTGGTGAGTAGCGGTATCACTTTCCACCTTTTATGGGGCAGTGTAGTGTTGGCTGCGTTCGAAGGGTTTGTGGGAGCAGGAACATTTAACACTAAACAACCACAATTATTTTACTTTTTTTTTACAATTTTAACGAATACAAAACGCGTAAAATCTCACCAATCTTGGACAACACACTGACACTTGTTACAAAACTTTGATCGCATTTTTTATATGTTCATTGAAAAACTCCTTATTACACAACTCAGAAGTTTATTTGTAACTTACCGGCTGCGTTTGGAAAACTTTTAATGTTGCATCTTCTTGGTGGAATTTTTATGTATAACGTCTGTGGCTTGCTCAGAAAAGATCGCGGATCTCGATTGTTTGCTGAGACAGAACTCCGCATCATGTTGGTGAATAATTTGAAATTTAAGCGTGATTGGAAGTTCTAGCAGTTTCGACATTTACGTTTTTTTTCAGAACGTGATGTCCTTGCTCCAGTATAATACTTAGCATGTTCGATAATCTATGGCAATACTTACCACCAGTCAGTGAAGCTAAACTGGGCATGGTGGGTTGCATTTGATACCGCCGTCCAATTTTGAGAAATATCCATAGCATTATAACATTAGGTGTAAGTAGCTGCGTACCTGTTTATGAAAATGTTCCATATGCGTTTCATAGAAAATATGTCCTTTGTGATTGTGTGTGGTTAATCAATCTGAAGTTTATTTGTCTTGGAAAAAATATTACATAATAATTTTTATTCTAAAAACAATGAGTTCGATTCACAGCTTTCAACATTGGAGTGATTCTCTGATACGACGGCCCTCCGACGAGACAGAAGGTTTGCGCAGGCCCAATAAGCCTCCTTTAACCTTCCTAGTGCATTGCGGTCCATTGTGACCCAAGCACACTCAAAACACCGCTGTAACTTTGAAACGCAACGAGAAAAAAAAGCTGGAAAATTCTGACTTTTCCTAACTTTTGGAAACTAAGATTCCCTGAGAAAATCAGCTTCCTGCGACATCTAGGAGAAGCGCCACAAAAAAAGTGACACCTTGTGCATTGGGGTCCATTCGGACCCAAGATTTCATCACGATCACAACAACTCAAATTTCAACCGATTTTCGATCTTTAGGCACCAAACGATAGCTGTAGGTTCCAATAACAAGCCCATGGGGTGATTCATCCAAATTGACCACTCTAGTCCCCGGGGAACCTGTACTAAAGAGGTACTGTTTGAGCTTCTTAATTTGGCACAAAATTTTCGAGTTTCGTGTTATGAAACATAAAATTGCTTGCAAATATGTGCTCTGATGATTTCTGTATGAACTGTATTTGCTATATTGTATATGCCATTGCTGGGCAAATTTACCCCTCGAGCGGTCATCGGAAAGCCCTCTGGAAGATCCGGAACATTCGTAAAATTGGCTAATTCTAAAAGTTCATCCCAGAGCTTTGCGATTTTTTCGTAACTATTCATTCTGGAAAATTGTGGGTGCAATCAAAAGTTAAAGTCTTCTGTGACCTACAAATGTCCCAGAAACGGTCCTTCGGTAGATCTGGAACATTCGTAAAAATAACCAATTTAAAAGTTCGCCCCAAAGCTTTGTAATTTTTTCATAATAATATATCCTGGCGAAATATGGATGCAATCAATGATGAAAATCTTCTGTGACCTCCAAATGCCACAAAAACGGTCCCCCAGAAGATACGGAACATCCGTGAAAGTGGCCAATTCCCAAAGTTCATCGCAGAGCATAGCGATTTTTTCGTTACCATCCATTCTGGCGAATTGTTAGTGCAATCAATAGTGAAAGTCTTCTGTGGTCTACAAATGTCGCAGAAACAATCCTTCGGAAGATCTGGAACATCCGTAATTGTGGACAATTCCAAAACTTTAGCACAGCGATTTTTTTCGTGACCTTTCATTCTGGCAAATAAATAGGGAAAGTCTTCTGTGACCCCCAAGTGCTAAAGAGACGTCCTCCGAGAGATCCGGTTCATTCGGAAAAATGGTCAATTCCAAAAGTTTATCTCAGAGCATCGCGATTTTTTTAGTAACCTATCCTGGCGAATTGTGTTTGCAATCAATAATAAAAGTCTTCGGTACTGTACGGTAATGGTACTCCGGAAGATCTGGAACATCCGTGAAAGTGGCCAATTCCAAAAAGAATTCACGGAGGAACTTCCGGATTCATACTTCCTTGAGAATTTCTGGAGGAATTCCCGGAGGAACTTCCAGAAGAAGTTTGGTGGAGTTCGCGGAGCAGCTCCCCGAGGAATTACTTAATGAACTTCTGGAGAGATTTGCGGAGGAACTCTCAGAATTCTTAGAAGAACTTCTAGAGGAATGCCTTTTGGAACTTTCCAAGGGATTACATGGTGAACTTCCGAAGATATTACAAGAGAAACTTATGGACAAACTTCCGGAGGAAGTTCTTGAAGAACTTCCAGAGGAGCTTCTGGAGAAGCTTCGGAGGAATTCAAGGAGGAATGCCGCTACGCCGCCATCGCTGGCTAATGTTGATCTCTTACGCCAACTGTTGGATTTGGCCTCTTTCACGGATGTTCCGTATTTTACGAAGGAATTTTTATTATTGATAAGAACATTATTTTGAGTTATCAGTGGAATGTCTTTACTTGTCATCAGACGAGATTGCACAATTCCATTTAATTCCACCACTTGATTGTACCTTTGACAGAATCGAATTTCGACCTTAACTTCAGTGTCTTCAGTGTCTCGTACTTGACTAGACTTTTATTATTGTCATTGCATATTACGGACGATTTTCGCTATTGATTGCTTACATAATTTACCCATATGAATGGAAGCGAAAATTGGCAAAGCTGTGGGATGAACTTTTGGAATTGACCATTTTCACTGATATTCATGATCTCCCAGAGGACGATTTTCAAACGTCATAGAAAATTCCAACTATTTATTGCACAAACACTTCCCCGCTATGGATGTTTTTGAAATAATATATAGGGTAACCGTACCCTTAGTGGAGGTAGCACCAATAGTGGAGGTAGTGGGGTTTTAATGATATTTATCATATTTACACACTTTACGATGGTTTCAGCTGATGTGTCGTGCTGTAAATATCCTGTTAAATGTAACTTATCTTAAGATTTCGCTTGAAAAACTATTGAAAACAATGATTTTCCAACTGTATCAATAGTGGCGAGTCTTATAAGAAACCAATGGATAGCACCACTATGGGAAACAAAATTAATTTTTACCGCCACTAAAGGAACAGTGTACCCATAGTGGTGCAAGCAATATTTGGTAATTGTTGATGTTAAATGGCATCTATCTCATTTTCAATAGCTTATTTATTAGTTTATCTATCGACTAAGATATTAAAGCTGTAAATTTCCCATAATTATCAATTTTTTTTAAATATTTTCTTTTGTGGATCTACTAATACCTCCACTATTGGTACCGTTACCCTAATATAATAAAATAAATAATAACTATATTTACTAACTTCTGGATAAGATAAACTTCTGGAATCAATAATTTTAGCGGATGTCCCAAATTTCCCGGAGAGCGGGAGCCGTTAACGATGTTTTCTAAAAAATGGAATGTGATTAACTTGTGGTAGGTCACAGAGGACTTCCACTAATTACTCCACATATAATTCACCGTTACTATGTGAATGCCAACAAAAATCAGCTCTGGGATACACTTTTAGGATTAACCTATTTTCCTTTCAACAGCTCGAAATTCGAGCCTCGAATGACAGTTTGCATGGTTTGCTCGTTTCGAGTTGATATGCACAATGCCACCCCAGTTTCGAAAATTTGCTTTAACCTTCCGGGACTCGCTTCATCCTGGACCGCTCACGCAGTCCCGCCTGTGTTGTGAACGAGAAACGTGCTTTTTTCGAACCTGTTGTACTTTTTACAACGGCGCGAGTCCTTGAGTAACGTACGCATCCGCCAAAATTTGGAATATCGTGAGTGGTTCACATTACATGGTTCAGGCGATAAAACGCTACTCTGTGGTACACCAGTGGGAATATTATGTAACTGAGAAGATTCTGAGCCTTTTGATACCACAAAGTTTCGGACAAAGAGGTTCGAATGTATTAGTTTTATGAGATAAGCCGGGAGCTCTAAATGAATCATTTTATAGATAAGCCGTTGTGCCAAACCGTGTGCTTTCCCGTGAAGTGCTGGTAAAAAGAGAACCCACATAGCTATAAGCAATACTTAATGGCACCGGTTCAAATAAGACAAATAAGACAAATAAGGCAAATAAGACAAATAAGGCAAATAAGATAAATAAGACAAATAAGACAAATAAGACAAATAAGACAAATAAGACAAATAAGACAAATAAGACAAATAAGACAAATAAGACAAATAAGACAAATAAGACAAATAAGACAAATAAGACAAATAAGACAAATAAGACAAATAAGACAAATAAGACAAATAAGACAAATAAGACAAATAAGACAAATAAGACAAATAAGACAAATAAGACAAATAAGACAAATAAGACAAATAAGACAACAAGACAAATAAGACAAATAAGACAAATAAGACAAATAAGACAAATAAGACAAATAAGACAAATAAGACAAATAAGACAAATAAGACAACAAGACAAATAAGACAAATAAGACAAATAAGACAAATAAGACAAATAAGACAAATAAGACAAATAAGACAAATAAGACAAATAAGACAAATAAGACAAATAAGACAAATAAGACAAATAAGACAAATAAGACAAATAAGACAAATAAGACAAATAAGACAAATAAGACAAATAAGACAAATAAGACAAATAAGACAAATAAGACAAATAAGACAAATAAGACAAATAAGACAAATAAGACAAATAAGACAAATAAGACAAATAAGACAAATAAGACAAATAAGACAAATAAGACAAATAAGACAAATAAGACAAATAAGACAAATAAGACAAATAAGACAAATAAGGCAAATAAGATATTGAATAAGCGGGACATGCTTCGGACCGGCTCATGTAGTCCATAGTTAGTTCTGGCTGCAGGGAGATTGATGAACGAGTGCGATCGGAGATTACGGCGGCGAGTGTTGATGTCCAGCAAGCTGAGCAACGTAGGGCAGTCAATGTTTCCTTGTAGAAGATCACCGATGAAGCAGGCCTTAGCCACGTTACGCCTTGCATCAAGAGAGTCGAGGTTAATAAGCTGACAACGGCTACTGTAGCTTGGTAGGTTGAGCGGATCTCTCCACCTTAGATGTCGCAGAGCGAAGCGCACGAATTTTCTCTGGATAGCTTCGATGCGCTGAGCTTCGTTTTGGTAATACGGAGCCCAGACAACTGACGAGTACTCCAAGATTAGGTGAACGGTTGCACAAAACAGTGATTTCAGACAATACACATCCCGGAATTTCTTGGCAAAGCGAAACAGGAAGCCTAGCTGTGAAGATGCCTTCGAAACGATATATGCTACATGATCCTTGAATATCATTTTCGAGTCGATCAAAACTCCGAGATCCTTGACTGTCGATTCGCGTTGAAGCTGAATATCTCCCAAAGCGTAGTCGAATAGGAAGAGCGAATGTTTGCGGCCGAAGGATATGACAGAACATTTTGCGACATTTAATGTCATTCGGTTTATGCGGCACCATTCAGCAAACACTTCGAATTGTTGTTGCAGAAACAATGCATCTTGAGGATGCTTTATAGACAAATAAGACAAGTAAGACAAATAAGACAAATAAGACAAATAAAACAAATAAGACAAATAAGACAAATAAGACAAATAAGACAAATAAGACAAATAAGACAAATAAGACAAATAAGACAAATAAGACAAATAAGACAAATAAGACAAATAAGACAAATAAGACAAATAAGACAAATAAGACAAATAAGACAAATAAGACAAATAAGACAAATAAGACAAATAAGACAAATAAGACAACAAGACAAATAAGACAAATAAGACAAATAAGACAAATAAGACAAATAAGACAAATAAGACAAATAAGACAAATAAGACAAATAAGACAAATAAGACAAATAAGACAAATAAGACAAATAAGACAAATAAGACAAATAAGACAAATAAGACAAATAAGACAAATAAGACAAATAAGACAAATAAGACAAATAAGACAAATAAGACAAATAAGACAAAAATACAAATAAGACAAATAAGACAAATAAGACAAATAAGACAAATAAGACAAATAAGACAAATAAGACAAATAAGACAAATAAGACAAATAAGACAAATAAGACAAATAAGACAAATAAGACAAATAAGACAAATAAGACAAATAAGACAAATAAGACAAATAAGACAACAAAGACAAATAAGACAAATAAGACAAATAAGACAAATAAGACAAATAAGACAAATAAGACAAATAAGACAAATAAGACAAATAAGACAAATAAGACAAATAAGACAAATAAGACAAATAAGACAAATAAGTCAAATAAGACAAATAAGACAAATAAGACAAATAAGACAAATAAGACAAATAAGACAAATAAGACAAATAAGACAAATAAGACAAATAAGACAAATAAGACAAATAAGACAAATAAGACAAATAAGACAAATAAGACAAATAAGGTATATAATTTCTGTTCGGTAATGTTTTTTTTCTCGATTGTTTATGAAACTATATATGTACGTACACGCACTTTGAAGAGAATTATGGAATTATGAATTCTAGAACCGAAAAAATAATTGATCGGTATATGAGAAGAATATGAAATTATGAATACGACATTAAGGAGGGCATAATCAACAAAGAAGTGTAAAATGTTGACAAAACTTTAAGTAAGCATCAATGCACGGTGATAGCGAGTAATTATTCAGGATGGCCATCCTTCACGTCGATCGTAGTATTTCCCAAAGGTTATTTAAAGGCATATAAAGTTTAGAATAGAACTTGATTATAATTTCACAGTGATGTTAAGCAGTTGAAAAGCATGTAACATATTTATAATGGTTTTAGAACTTTGGGATGACCTTCATTGATAACCGCTTCCTAGCAATTGTTGAAACCAATGACATGACTCAACATAATTTAAGACTCACCCCATTTCACGGCTTCAACCACAACACATCGTACACGATGCTTGCAAATCGCTAACGTTTTATGCTATCATATGTGCTGTTGTATAAAATGTCCTTCGTTGCAAACCGAAAGAAAAAAAATGAACAAACTAGTTTGTTTTTCAAATGAGAAGCACAATTTTCGAAGTTATTAATTTTCCACTTCTATATGTACGCAAAGAGCTACTGGAACTGGTCACAACAGGCATGCCCTTCTTCTTTATTGGCCGTAGCCAAAGTAATAAAAGACCTAAACAAATATGTGCCGGGTGATCCACTGTTCTTGAATACTTGTGGAATTGTGGTTAATGCGGTTTAAAGAATATATGTGTGGTACCAAGCGTGATACCGAAAGAAGAGAAAGGGTAACACTGTAACGTAGCTCACTGATTTTTTTTAGCTAAACCATGCTTTTGCCTTTTTCTTATAATAAGTAAACGGTTCGGAGGACACGAATTGATTCAGCTCGATGAATTGATGTGTGTACAAAAATGCAAGACACATGTTTTGGTACTTTCCTTTATACGACTTACTAAGATATTACGTAGATGGGAAATTTGGTCTAGTTTTGCGCAATTAAAATTTTTCCCAAATCGGCAATTGCGTTGCGTAGTTGCATTTGAGCTTGATTTTTTTTACTAATTTCATTTGCTAATTATCTAATACACGCATTCATCTCTTGAAATAGGTGTTCCGTGTTTTCTTAACACTATCATCCTTATTTGCTATGATACATTTTAAATTATTATTAATACATTTCAAATGCTTCTGGCAGTTAGGATTTTTCCTCTGGTCGAATTGAATCATGTAGGAATTACAATGTTTTAAACTTAAACCAAACTTAACCTAATTTATACTAAGGGTCCAAGGTACTAATCATTGTAATAGAAAATTGCAAAGATTTTTGATTAAAATTAGAAATTATTTTATTGGACATTTGTTGCATTGTCTCAATATTAGAAATTCTATTAAGGTCACTGGTACTATACCAAGAGGCAACTTCAGAATCATTTAAAAAGAATATTTTGAATCCCCCGAAGTGCCTTCTATCTGCTATTGCAGCAACTAGTCCATATTGGTACAGCATACAACATGGCTGGTCTAAAAATGTGTTTGTAAATCAAAAAATTGTTCTTAAGATTGAGACATAGTTTTGATTTTCTGTTTATAAGTGGATATAGGCACTAAATATATTTGCTACATTTGGCTTGAATGCCTTCAATGTGATTTTTAAAAGTTAATTTTTGATCTAGCAGAAGTCCTAAATATTTCGCTTCGCTAGACCAATCAATTGGAACCTCATTCATAGTGACAATATGTCTGCTAGAAGGTTTCAAATAAGAAGCTCTCGGCTTAGTTTTGGAATCATTCGGAGAAATTTTCTATTTTTGCAAGTAAGTGGGGGAAATATCGAAGGCTACGCCCTTTGGCTGAAAGGCCCTTATCATCTACAAACAAATATTTTTGACACCTTGGTGGTAAATACCTAACGCATAAGTCAGAAGTAAAATTTTTATACAATATGGGTCCCAGTATGCTGCCTTGGGGAACACCAGCTCTTACAGGTAATCTATCAGATTTAGAATTCTGATAGTTTACCTGCAGTGAGCGATCTGATAAATATTTTTTTTATCATTTTTATAATGTGCAGAGAAAAATAAAAATTCATCAATTTTACAATCAAACCTTCATGCCAAACACTGTCAAATCCTTTCTCTATATCAAGAAGAGCAATTCCAGTCGAATATCCTTCAGATTTGTTGAGTCGAATTAAATTCGTAATTCTTAATAAATGATGAGTGGTTGAATGCCCAGTGCGAAAACAAAAAAAATAGAATAGTCATTAACACTAGGATTGATTCGCTAAAAAAACTTACGCGGATACATTCGTGCAGAAAATCGTTGTAACTAAATTTTCAAATGGCTATATCTCAGTGAGTTTTCAACCGATTTTCCCAGTTTTTTCACCAACCTCTTAGCCATCTCTTCTAGTTTCTGGAAATTGCAAAATATTGTATCTAGGGGTGTTCAATTTTTCCCTAGAGCTGTGGGAGTAAAGCAACGGATTTAGAAAATTGCGATTTTGGAGATATACTTATATTTTATTACCAAAAATGATATCTATTCATATAGTGATGATGGAAATGATAAAATAACAAATAAAAGACATCACCTGGAACATAATAACACATTTTGAGCATCCCTACTATGCATACGATGATTATTCGGGACCTTTAGGAACCACTTTATACTACAGAATGTATGAGACTTCAGAAAATGTTTTCAAGCATGTTGTCTACTGTGAACTTATTAAAATAAATGTAAACTATATACGAAACATGTGTGATAATAAATTATGATGTTCTAGGATCTCCGAACTGTACTGGAATTTGAATCAAATGGTCTACCGAATCAACCAAGGCTTCCATAATGCCCCCAGCCGCAGTATCAACCCAATTATGTCCTCCGAGTATTTGTCTTTCACTTGCGTCTCAAATCCAAACATATGAGATATTGTAAGATCTCCAAATTGTCATGGAGTTTGAATCAAATGGTCTACCGAATCAACCAAGGCTTCCATGATGTCCTATACCGCGGTATCAACCCAATTATGTCCTCCGAGTATTTATCTTTCACTTGTGTCTCAAATCCAGGCAATTGAGTTGTTGTAAGATCTCCAAATTGTTCTGGAGTTTGAGTAAAATGGTCTATCGAATCAACGAAGGCATCCTTGATGTCCTCAGCCGCGGTATCAACCCAATTATGTCCTCCGAGTATTTATCTTTCACTTGCGTCTCAAATCCAGGCATTTGAGTTGTTGTAAGATCTCCAAATTGTCCTGGAGTTTGAGTAAAATGGTCTACCGAATCAACAAAGGCTTCCATGATGTCCCATTCCGCGGTATCAACCCAATTATGTCTTCCGAGTATTTATCTTTCACTTGCGTCTCAAATTCAGGCATTTGAGATGTTGTGAGATCTACAAATTGTCCTGAAGTTTGAGTAAAATGGTCTATCGAATCAACTAAGGCATCCATTATGTCCTCTGCCGTAGTATAAAACCTACTATACCCTCCGAGTATTTGTCTTTCACTTGCGTCTCAAATCTAGCCATTTGAGTTGTTGTAAGATCTCCAAATTGTCCTGGAGTTTGAGTAAAATGGTCTATCGAATCAACTAAGACTTCCATTATGTCCTCTGCCGTAGTATAAAACCTACTATGCCCTCCGAGTATTTGTCTTTCACTTGCGTCTCAAATCTAGCCATTTGAGTTGTTGTAAGATCTCCAAATTGTCCTGGAGTTTGAGTAAAATAGTCTATCTAATGAACCAAGGCTTCCATGATATCCTCTGCCGCGGGATCACCCCAATTATGTATTCCGAGTATTTGTCTTTCACTTGTCTCAAATCCAGGCATTTGAGATGTAAAATATCTTGCAGTTTGAATCAAATGGTCTAACTAATCAACCAAGGCATGTCCCCATGCCATAATGTTCCCAGCCGCGATATCAACTCTTTTATGCCCTTCGAGTATTTGCATTTCACTTGCGCCTCATATCCAGACATATGAGATGTTGTAAGATCTCCAAATTGTCCTGGAGTTTGAGTAAAATGGTCTACCGAGTCAACCAAGGCTCCAATGATGTCCCCTGCCACGGTATTAACCCAATTATGTCACTCTCTTATTTATTTTTCACTTGCGTCTCAAATCCAGGCATTTGAGATGTTCTAAGATCTTTGAATTGTCCTGGATTTTGAGTACAATGGTCTATCGAATCAACCAAGGCCTCCATGATGTTCTCAGTCGCAGTATAAACCCTATCATGTCCTCCGAATAATTGTCTTCCACCTGCGTCTTGAATCCAGGCATAGGAGATGTTGTAAGATCTCCAAATGGTCCTAGAGTATGAGCAAAATGGTCTATTGAATCAACCAAGGCTTCCATGATGTCTTCAGCCGCAATATCAACTATTTTATGTCCTCCAAGTATTTGCATTTCATTTGCGCCTCAAATCAAGGCATTTGAGATGTTGTAAGATCTCCAAATTATGCTGGAGTTTGAGTGAAATGGTCTATCGAATCAACCAAGGCTTCCATAAAGTCTCTAGCTTGTCTTTAACTTGTGTCTCAAATCCAGGCAAATGAGATGTTGTAATATCTCCTAAATGTCCTGGAGTTTGTATCAAATAGTCTAGCAAATCAACCAAGGCTTCCATGCTGTTTCCAGCAGCGGCATCAACCCAATAATGTTCTCCGAGTCTTCAAGTTCCATTTACGTCAGAAATCCAGGCATATGAGATGTTGAAAGATATCCAAATTGTCCTGGAGTTTGAAACAAATGGCCTACCGAATCAACGAATGCTTCCATAATATCCCCAGCCGCAGTTTCAACATAATTATTTCCTCCGAGTATTTGTCTTTCACTTGCGTCTCAAATCCAGACATATCATATGTTGGAAGATCTCCAAATTATTCTGGAGCTTAAATCAAATGGTCTACCGAATCAACCAAGGCTTCCATGAAGTCCCTAGCCACGGGTTCAACTCAATTACGTCCCCCGAGTATTTGACTTTCTCGTGCGTCACAAATCCCGGCATATGAGATGTTGTAAAATCTCCAAATTGTCCTGGAGTTTGAATCAAATGGCCTACCGAATCAACCAAGGCTGCCATGATGTCTTCAGCCACGATATCAACGCAATTTAGTGGACATAATTGTTTTTAAATTACTTTCCAAATGAACCACGACTTACAAATCAACCCTACCTTGAAATATGTCTCCAGCAGATGTTTTTATCCAATCTTCCGAGTCCATGCACATGTTTGGTATATAAAAATGCGATGTTATTAGTCCCCCAAATCGCCCTGGATGTAGATCAAGTAGTCTGTCAACCAAATCAACCTCGCCTGGAACTATGTCTCCAGCGAAGGTATGTATCTAATCATGTCTTCCGAGCTCATGCACACATTTAGTCGAGTCAAGTACGAGACACTAAAGAAGGCCTCACGTATCTGATAAGTTACAATTACAAATTGTCTTATGACAAGTGATTACCCAAATCATGCAGCTAGAGATGACAGTGTACCGGAGTGTGAGATTTCTGCTGCCGTGACTGGTCCTACGTAGTACTTAACGTACTCCTCCCAAAACAACACACTTTACGATGCCTCTTTAATAAGTTTTAGATTCCCTCATTTTCTCGATTTAAAGAGAAAAAAACCGAAATAATCCAGGTAGTAGGTGATCTCTCCTTTCTTCCAGTTAACCAAGATACCAACCTTTTTGGATTGTCTTCATAACTTTTGAAAGCAACCGTCGACTAGAGTGTGCCAATTACAAAGGGATCACCCTTCTGAACTCGACGTACACAATTCTTTCGCGTATTCTGTTTAACAGACTGACACCGCTAGAAGAGTCCTTCGTCAGCGAATACCAGGCAGGTTTTCGTGAGGGTCGATTAACGACGGATCAGATTTTCAGCCTGCGGATAATCATTGATGAATTCCGGGAGTAAAACTTGCAGACTTACCAAAGTTCTTATTGATGTATCGGGTAACCACCCCCTCCCCCTATTTTTTGGCGATAATGGACATCAATATGCTTGCCTATACTTCCATTCTAGTGACATTTAACGTTTACCTTAAGGACACCATTGCTAGGGCCTGATTGTACCAATTTGATCAATGATGATCGGATTTAACGAGACGTGCCCGAAATTAGACTTCGGCTGACAAAGTGATGTTCTTAAAATTGAGGTTTTTATAATAAAGATTCATTAAGACAAACATACAGTGTCGGATGATTATTATAATAATAATAAAAAATAAACATCATAAGTAAAGTACAACATCTCATATGCCTGGATTTGTAATCCAAGTAAAAGACAATTACATCATGAAAGCTTTGGTTGATTCGGTAGACCATTTTACTCAAACTCAAGGACAATTTGGAGATCTTACAACATTTCAATTGCCTGAAACTGTGACGCAAGTGAAAGACAAATATTCAGAGGACATAATTGGGTTGATGCCGCGGCTGGGGACTTCATGGAAGCCTTGGTGGATTCGTTAGACCATTTGATTCAAACTTCAAGACAATTTGGAGATTTTACAACATCTCATATGTCTAGATTTAAGGCGCAAGTAAAAGACAAATACCCGGAGTATATAATTGGGGTGATACCGCGGCAGACGACATCATGGAAGCCTTGGTTGATTCGATAGACCATTTTGCTCAAACTCCAGAGCAATTTAGAGATCTTACAACAAATCAAATGCCTGGATTTGAGACGCAAGTGAAAGATAAATACTCGGAGGACATGATTGGGTTGACACCACGGCTGAAGACATCATGGATGCCTTGGTTGATTCGATAGACCAATTTACTCAAACTCCAGGATAATTTGGAGATCTTACAACATCTCAAATACCTGGATTTGAGACGCAAGTGAAAGACAAATACTCGGAGGACATGATTGGGTTGACACCGCGGTATGGGACATCATTGAAGCCTTGGTAGATTCGATAGACCTTTTTACTCAAACTTCAGGACAATTTGGAGATCTTACAACAACTCAAATGCCTGGATTTGAGACGCAAGTGAAAGATAAATACTCGGAGGACATAATTGGGTTGATACCGCGGTATGGGACATCATTGAAGCCTTGGTTGATTCGGTAGACCATTTGATTCAAACTCCAGGATAATTTGGAGATCTTACAACACCTCTAATACCTGGATTTGTGACGCAAGTGAAAGACAAATACTCGGAGGACATAGTAGGGTTTATACTTCGGCAGAGGACATCATGGAAGCCTTAGTTGATTCGATAGACCATTTTACTCAAAATCCAGGACAATTTGGAGATCTTACAACAACTCAAATGGCTAGATTTGAGACGCAAGTGAAAGACAAATACTCGGAGTACATAATTGGGTTGACACCGCGGCTGAGGACATCATGGATGCCTTGGTTGTTTCGATAGACCATTTTACTCAAACTTCAGGACAATTTGGAGATCTTACAACATCTCAAATGCCTGGATTTGAGACGCAAGTGAAAGATAAATACTCGGAGGACATAATTGGGTTGATACCGCGGTAGAGGACATCATGGAAGTCTTGGTTGATTCGGTAGACCATTTGATTCAAACTCCAGGACAATTTGGAGATCTTACAACATCTCATATGTTTGGATTTGAGACGCAAGTGAAAGACAAATACTCGGAGGACATAATTGGGTTGATACTGCGGCTGGGGGCATTATGGAATCCTTGGTTGATTCGGTAGACCATTTGATTCAAATTCCAGTACAGTTCGGAAACCCTAGAGCATCATAATTCATTATCACGCATGTTTCGTATATAGTTTACATTTATTTTAATAAGTTCACAGTAGACAACATGCTTGAACACATTTTCTGAAGTCTCATACATTCTATAGTGTAAAGTGGTTCCTAAAGGTACCGAATAATCATCGTATGCATAGTAGGGATGCTCAAAATGTGTTCTTACGTTCCAGGTGATGTCTTTTATTTGTTATTTTATCATTTCCATCATCACTATATGAATAGATATCATTTTTGGTAATAAAATATAAGTATATCTCCAAAATCGCAATTTTCTAAATCCGTTGCTTTACTCCCACAGCTTTAGTGAAAAATTGAACACCCCTAGATACAATATTTTACAATGTCCAGAAACTAGAAGAGATGGCTAAGAGGTTGGTGAAAAAACTGAGAAAATCGGTTGAAAAACCACTGAGATATAGCCATTTGAAAATTTAGTTACAACGATTTTCTGAACGAATGAATCCTAGTGTTAATATGAACTATCATTCTTGTATTTAAAATAATCTTTTCAATGCAGTATGCTTATTGTAGAAGGCAACCTAATTGGGCGATAAGAAGCCTCAGCTGGATTTTTGTCCTGCTTCAAAATTGGAACAACTTTGGCGTTTTTCCATTTATCTGGGAAGTATACCAATTGAAAACATTTGTTAAATAAATTAAACAAAAGGATAAAGCTGTCAGGAAGTTTTTTGATAAGTATGGGGCTTTCATTCCACGTCGAGCATCCGTGCGAGACAGCTGCTTCATAGTTCGCGTAGTTAGTTTTTTTTTACCGAAACTGTGAATTTCGAAGTGCTACAGTGAAAGTGGTACTTATTGGTAGAAAATATTGGAAAAGTTTTCGTTAATTTTCGCAAAACAGACTTTTTTTGCAAAACTTATCGGCGCCCGTCGTCGATTTTCCGTCGATTTGAATTGGGAATTTTACCTCGAATTTTAGAACTCCAGTTCAAGTGTTTTTTGCTCTACACAGAAAGTTTCAAATTTAAGTTGCATGTATATGTGTGAATTGCATATATCCCGATGATATTCCGTTAATCTGTTCCTGTTTGAGTCAATTGAACTGTTTCGGAACTCCCGCCAAGCAAATACCAATCGTCAGATTGGTGCCCCGTCAGAAACAGATGACTGTGAAGAAACGGTATCAAATGGGTGAAATATACGGACAGCGTTTGGCGTATCTTGGGAAGCCGATTTTTCTAGATTTATTCCTCAATAGTTCCTGCTGAATTCTACATCGAAGAGCTTCCTGGAATCATTAAGTATCATTTTAAATTTATTGCTTTAGTTTTCCTCTATTATTTTAATTCTTTCTGGCCTGTGTGTCCACATTTATATTACCATTTTTTTTTCAATTGTGCGTAGTTGTATTAGGCCTTGCAAATAACTCCAACTCACTTCATTACGGCAAGCTGTAAGGGACATCAATGGTTTTGTGGGAAGCACGAATAAACGTCGCTGGCATCATAAATTCAAGGAGCACTGGTCATTTAGAGATGGTATCCGTAAGTGAAATCCTAATTTGGTAAGTTTTTGAACATTATTTACGTTAATCTAAAAATCATAGTCTTTAAGATGCAAGAAATTTTTAACGAAGGAAAGAGCGTTTGTCTCTTTTATCCTTTGCAAAAGTATTAGTGTAACTCTCAGCGATAGCCCTAATACTCTTACCGCCTGGTACAGCTCAAAAATCATGTTAAAATTCGCATCTGTATTTTTTGTTGACAAAAATTATGATTTTTATCTTTGCCGAAGTTTCTTCTGTAACCAATAAGGGAAGTGACTATTGACATGTATTGGGAGGTGGGTGGGGCAATTTTTTTTTCTTTCTTTCTCGTTTCAGAGAGCGAGTATTGGCGCTTAAACCAAGGCTAATTAGCCAGGGCAAGTCTAATACCTTGTCCCACCCCAAGAAGAAGCAACACTATGGAGAACGGAGTGACGTAAATTTCTTAGCATTGTCACTCCCAACGTCTGTACAAACTTATATCATTTGCTTATAATGATATTCCTAAACTATATTCCTTACCAACCATCCAACTCCTTGACATCTATGAGGGCGTCGGTGAGTCGCTGGCCTCTCGTTAAGTAGATGTCATATCATCATTTCCTTCCTTTCCCTAGTAACGGAGAAGATGGGCGTGGCCGGCAATGGTAGCTTTCATGCTTTATCATTTTGGACATCCAATTGGGTTGGATCCCAAATAGTAATCCATAAGCAATTGGGGTAAGAAAGTTAAAGAATATACATGACAGCTATCAGTATGCAATCTACGAAATACTCCGTTACCACGCAACGCAACGCAACGCAAAAAAAACTTATCGGCGCCCGTCGTCCACTGACAGTCCCACCACCATCATCACTGATCGTGCGCCTGCACCAACACAGGCACTGTCGTCCGGGACCATCGTCCCTAACCCCTAATCCCAAGGCGTTAAGCGACCCGTGCCGAGGGGATGCATGGCCAGGGGGGTGAAATAATAAGCTAGGCCTTTAACGGAGCCTGTGGGGAACCTGGGCACTCTCCACAGTAATTGTCCCTTACCGCGTCATGCTGGGCTCTGGCGTGGTGGACCTCTTTTCCCGAGCAACTCGTGGGACCAAAATGGAAAACCAAGTCAATTCTTCAATTAGTGGTAGTAGTGTAGGCGAAAACCCATTCGCAAGAGGTGGGTTGTTCAGGTCTCCGCCTAGGAGGTCAGAGGCAATAGTCGGCAGCTCAGTGCGCAGCGCCAGCGTGGGTCACTTAACCATCTCCCAGGCTCCGCCGGTAGAGGTTATAGACGGCCCATGGCTTGTGAAAGCGATGAACCGCAAACGCGATGGGCTTTCGGCCTTCGAGGTGGCGACGGAACAGCTGAACGCTATCATCGACTTTAAGTCATCGAAGCATAATATCAGTAAGGAACTCAAGAGGAGCTTGCTGGAGCTTCGAAAGTCGATGTTGGACGCCAAGCTGGAAACGGCCATGTGCGAACCCGTGAAATCTGTGGAGTCGAGGTCTGCCCAGACTGAGGCCCAAGAATTAGCAGATTTGGGCAAGGTCGAATCGACCAAGGGCGTGCCAGCGAAGACGGTGGTGCCAAAGTCTACCCAGACTGAGGCTCAAGTATTCGCGGGCACGTCGGGGGTGACTGCTCCAACGGAGCAGACACAAAAACGGGGGAGACAGTCTCCAGGGGATGAGCTCCCTGGTGGCCGCTACAAAACACGGAGGGTTACTACTCCGAACAAGGGTAGTGGGGCTGGGAAGCTGAACCCCGGCCAGGTACCTCCAAAACCGGAGGAGGAAGGACCTGGAAAGGTCCGTCCACCCAGGAAATACAGTGGTAAGGGGTTACGGCAGGCTGAGAACTCTCAGCCGCCCAGACCAGGGAAATAGAGGGGGATGACGCCTCCTGGACCCTGGTCAAGAACAAGAGGAAACCGAAGACGTCAAGGGCCGACCAAGGCGAATGAGGGTAGCAAGAAGTCTGGGGTAGACGCCAATCGCTCCAGGGGCGAACCCCTAGTCATCAAAACGGACGAGGCAAAGTACTCGGACGTCTTGAAGGCGATGAGGAGTGACGTCAAGCTCGGTGAACTCGGCGCCGACGTACGTCGAATAAGACGTACCCGAATGGGCGAGATGATCCTCGAGCTAAAGCGGGACGTCTCGCAAAAGGGCGCCGCCTACAAGAAGTTGGCGGAGGAAGTCCAAGGCGAGACGGTCAAGGTGAGGGCACTCACGACGGAGGTGAATCTAAAGGTTAAAGACCTGGACGAGATCACCGAAGTCGAAGAGCTCGTAACGGCACTGCGGCGACAGTGTGAAGCGGAGGCGTCCACCGCAGCCGTTCGGCTACGGAAAGGTCCGGCATGGACACAGGTAGCATTGGATCGGCTATCTGCAGCGGACGCCTCCAAGCTAGTCAAGTTAGGGAGCGTCAAGATGGGTTGGTCGGTATGCCCTGTGGGCATATATGAGCAACCCGAAGTTTGCTTCAAGTGCCTGGAACCGGGGCACAAGCAATGGAACTGCAAAAGCCCTGACAGAAGCAAGCTCTGTCGACGCTGCGGATTGGAGGGACATAAGGCACAATGCTGCACGAACCCTCCCAACTGTTTGATCTGTTCCAGCAAAGCTGCGAACAGCAAGCACCCCATGGGGGGTTCGAAGTGCCCGGCGTTTAAGCGTACTGCAAAATCACAAAGCAGGTAACGCAGCTAATCCTTAACCACTGTAATGCGGCCCAGCAACTGCTGTGTCAGACAGTTGCTGAATGGGGGACGGATATCGCCATCATAGCGGATCCTTACCAGATACCCACCAGGAACGGTAATTGGGTCACCGATGGGTCTAAAATGGCGGCGATATGGACAACGGGGAAATACCCAGTCCAAGAGTTGGTGTCTTTGACACACGATGGCTTCGTCATTGCCAAAATCAACGGGGTCTTCTTCTCTAGCTGCTATGCGCCTCCTTGATGGTCGATCGAGCAGTTCGTTCGAATGCTAGATTGTTTGACGGCTAACTTGATGGAGCGTAGGCCGGTGGTGATAGCGGGGGACTTCAACGCTTGGGCCGTGGAATGGGGAAACCGATCCACGAATCAACCGGGACAGATCCTGCTGGAATCACTGGCCATGTTGGATGTGGACTTGGCTAATGTCGGTACCAAAAGTACCTACAGCTGGAACGGGGCCGAGTCGATTATCGACGTTACGTTCTGGAGCCCTGGCCAAACGAGTAGTTCATACTGGAGGGTAGATGATGGCTACACTCACAGCGACCACCTGGCGGTTCGCTACAGTATCGACTATACGACCAGCATTCAGCGGACGGAAGAAAGGGCGAGGCCTAGCCCTCGTATGTGGAAGACATCATACTTCGACGACGAGGTGTTTAAAGAAGCGCTCCTCCGCGAGCACAATACTCTCGGTCTGAGCGGCGAACAGCTGGTAACAGTACTCTCGCGTGCATGCTATGCCACCATGCCTAGGAAAGTCCACCCTAGGAATGGGAGGCCACCGGCTTACTGGTGGACTCAAGCAATTGCGAACCTGCGCCGCGCCTACCTACGGGCAAGGAGGCGGGTGCATCGAGCACGCACAGAAGAGGAGCGTGTTGAACGACGGGTGGCGTTTGTGGCTGCTAGAGCCGCTCTGAAGACTGAGATTAGATCAAGCAAAAAATGGCCAAGACACGTAATGGCCAAGACACATGGGGCGATGGCCCCTACAGAGTGGCTCTTCCCACAACACGACCCAAGTCCCTGGCCTCCTTTTGTGGAGATGCTAGGGGCCAGGGTGGCCAACGAGGGAAGAGTAACTGTGGCGGAACTTGCGGGGATTGCACAGTCCCTTGTGTAGGTAAGGCGCCAGGATCGGATGGTACTCCGAACCTGGCCATCAAAGCGGCCATTGCTGAGGCTCCCGAGATGTTCAGATCTGTCATGCAGAGATGCCTGGACGAGGGAGTCTTCCCTGAAGCATGGAAAAGGCAGAGTCCTATTGCCAAAGGCGGGAAAACCACCGGGGGATCCGTCGGCATATACACCAATATGCCTGCTTGATACGGCGGGGAAGGTGCTCGAGAAGATCATCCTCAACAGGTTGTTGATACGCACGGAGGGTGCGGATGGTCTATCGAGTAACCAGTTTGGCTTCCGAAAGGGTAAGTCGACCGTAGACACTATCTTGTCGGTTACCAAATCCGCGGAGATAGCTATCCAGCGTAAGAGGAGGGGAGTTCGCTATTGTGCAGTAGTGACTCTCGACGTGAGGAATGCTTTCAATAGTGCCAGTTGGGCAGCTATTGCAGATGCGCTCCTGCGTCTTGGAATTCCCGAGTACCTGTACAAGATTCTCGGAAGCTACTTCCAGAATCGAGTACTGGTATACGACACGGAGGCGGTGTTATGGAACGGTCCGGGTCTGGATGTTATGGAACGTCATGTACGACGGTGTCTTGAGGTTGAAGTTCCCGGTGGGCGTGGTAATCGTCGGCTTCGCTGACGATATTACGCTGGAAGTCTACGGCGAATCGATCGAGGAGGTGGAGTAGACTGCAGCCCACTCGATCGCAATTGTGGAGGAGTGGATGAGTTCCAGGAAGTTAGAACTGGCTCACCACAAGACTGAGGTTGTTGTTGTTAACAACCGAAAGTCGGAGCAACAGGCGGTGATAAGGGCAGGCTGCACGGTCACCTCTGAACGCTCCATCAAACTCTTGGGGGTAATGATCGACGCTCACCTTTGGTAGCCACGTCAATTACGCCTGCAAGCGTGCCTCCACAGCTATAGTGGCATTGTCCCGGATGATGTCCAATAGCTCTGTGGTTTATGACAGCAAGCGCAAGCTTCTGGCTAGCGTTGCTCTGTCCATACTGAGGTATGGGGGGCCAGCTTGGGGCACGGCCCTGCGTATTAACTGCTACAGAACGAAGTTAAAAAGTACGTATAGGCTCATGTGCTTAAGAGTTGCGAGCGCGTACCGTACCGTGTCGCACGATGCATTTTGCGTCATCACCGGTATGATGCCTATTGACATCGTTATAGGTGAAGACATAGAGTACTTCGAAATGCGCGGCACGAGAGGCATCCGTAGGACTGTCAGATTGGCCTCAATGGTTAAATGGCAGCATGCGTGGGACAGTTCCACTAAGGGTAGATGGACACATAGGTTGATACCGGAGATAGGTACGTGGGCCAAGAGGCGCCATGGGTAATCACTTTCCACCTGACCCAGGTCCTTACAGGTCATGGTTGCTTCAGACAGTACCTACACCGGTTCGGACACTCGGCCTCACGCGGCCTCATACCGGTGCCCTGTGGTCGAACTCGATCCTTTTATCGAACAAGTGGCCGCATGAAGAACAACATGGTATCGTCGCTTTCGCGGCGTCGGTCAACCGGGCGGGTTCCGACCCCGAGGACGGAAAGGGGTCCTCGTCAAGGCTGGGGCAGGCGTAGGCACCGCGTCGGCAAGTCCCTCTGTGTGCTGGCGAATAGGCCCTATCGCAGAGAGGTCAATTTGGGGTGTACGCGGCATCATCATTCTTGATACCAGTCGTGCAGAGGGAAGCAGGCGCGAAGTCGACCCTTCCCACCTTCCAAGGACATAGGGCGTGGTAAACCAACCTGGAAAGCCGACAATGCGCTGGCACGATACCATGGTGTTCTTCTAAAAAAGCGAGTCACGATGTTCGATGCTGTAAGGACACGCAGGGTGCGTTATGCACTGGCCCCCCTTTGAAGCATTACTTTCTGGTTGTACCGAAGGGACGATGGGCTTGGCGGCAATGTTAACGGTTGAGCGGGTCGGGGATGCAGTCCTGCCTCCCTCGTTTGCTGTTGGAGGTCGCCCCTAACCCCGCACTTCCTGGACAACCCAGGATTTCTGTTGAGCAGATTCCACCTCCATTGCTTAGAAAGAAAAAAAAAACACAGACATCACCTCGATTCGTAGAGTTGAGTCGATCGGTATATAACACTATGGGTCTCCGAGCCTCCTATAAAAAGTTTGTTTTTTGAGCGAAAATATAGTCTTTTCGTATATTTTGTATACGAGAAAGGCAAAAAGAATATTTTGTACTGCCGAATTAAAACGACCTCTTGTTAATTTTTAAGGTGGATTAAGTATCTTCAAAGTTGCTCCTTGCATGATGGGTAGTTTGAGATCAGGATGTGCTGTAGCAAAATATCTGAGAAGTGCTGTAATATTGATAATTGATAATTGAAACTGGACACGCATGATCCCCACTTTTTGTTTCGGATGTTTTTTGATGTAAAATGCTTAAATTTATGTGATTTAAAATGCATTTGATGAGCAATTTAATTAGTTATTCAAAAACATAATTGAAAGAATTGATTTTTTCATGAAAGTTATTAAAAAATCAATTTTCCCAAAAGATAGAAAATTTGGCATTTTCGAAACTTACTGGAGACTTGATCCCCATATCGGGGGAAGTTGATCCCTTTATGAGCTCATCATATTTAGGTTTTCTTTCAAGTCTGATGAAAGGCCAAATTGGTTTATTTTCAAATCCTAATAATTCTTTATATTTTTTTATCATTATATTTACGTGTATATTATGAGTACACAAATGCTGGACTGGATTTCTTTTAAAATACTGAATAGAATCGGTAGGATACGATTGAAACAGTGATTCTAAATAAACTTACTCCATTGGAAAGAGAAAGTACAATTGAATAGTAGATCTAACAGTACTGATTTTATACGCGGTTAACACCCCCTTGAATATTTTCAAACCTTTATTTAATCTTAGATTAAACATTATGTTGTTTAATTTACTCGTATTTAATAAAACTAATCAAAGTTAAGTATGTTTAACTACACTTTGTTCTAGGTGATAAGATTAGGCTATTGGCAAATTAAAAAAACGCGTGTGCTTGAATGATAAAATTGAAGGAAGTAAATAAATATATTTAAACTTTTAAATCAGAAAAGAATTATAACAGATCAATAAGTTGCATGAAATACAATAATACGCCAACAATCCAACAAACGCCTAAATATATGCAATATCGAGATCAAGTGTATCCAAAGTGTGGGGGATCAAGTGTATCCATGTTGAGTATTTGTTTTGGTTTATTTCTCCATTCAGTGTGAAATGAGCAATAATCAATTTAATTAGCTTATTCAATTCTGCAATAATAAAACTACGTCCAGTAGAAATTTGACACGTTTTGGTTGGATATATTAAAAGTTATTAGGCCTTTTATCTTTGCAGAAAAAAAAAAGAATTGAGGACGCTGAAATTACAAAACCTTTCTAAAACCCATATACACAAATGAACTAACATCAAATGTTACTCAGATTCAATTATCTGTCTAACGGATATGTTTACACATTAGGTTACACATGTTAATAGGTTTCGAGAAAACAGGGGGGATCATGTGTCCCCGGGAATCACGTGTGTCCAGTTTCCCCTACTTATTCGCTTAATATCAAGAGTTCAATTCCAGTCAAACTCGACTTTACCGGCTGAATTTAGATTCAAAAAATAAACAAAAACTCGTTTCTAAAATCTTTATAATGACACTAGTCACCATTTTCCCCTTAACAAGAAACATAGCTACAATCTTAATTGTGAGAGTTGCAAAATTAGTATCGGTTTCGAGTGTGCTGTAACTGTAATAATGACATACTTCCAGTCCCTACTTTTTTCTAAACCCTTTTTCTGTTTTCTTACAATTCTGTAAAAGAACCTTCCCAAATTTGAATAAGAGCTGGACATATGCAAAAATGGTAGATTCTTTTACAAGATATCATACAGATTTTGGTAGGTTCTTATTCCAAAATAATGTCCAACAGTCAGTTCAAAAGTTACTCAAATAATTAGTTTATGGCACAACGTACAGGTGGAGATGGTGTACTTCTACTAACGCCATACATATCGCACATGCGCCATGCGCACAGTTGAACTTACCATTCTCACACTATATAGCCAAGATAGGGCGTATCATACCTAGCGTTCACGTTTTACAACTCCGTTTATGTACGTCGAAGCATCGTGCTCCTATAAATGGTTGTGTTTATATGAATCGCAGCTGATCGGGTGACAATATTAGTCACACAGAAAGAACGTAGTACTTTTTTATTTTGAAATTTGTAAACATTAAAATGAGCAGTCGAAGTACAGTTTTTCATAATAATTGTTGTGGCAAAATTGTAAGTACAAAACCAAAGTTTCAATGATAGAATAATTGTGGAAAACTCTTTATTGTATGGTAGTAAAATTATTGCTAGCTTGTTTTCTTGTATCTAATAATTTATCTCTTGAAATGATCAATTTTTGACGGTTCAATTTTTATTAGAGATTTTCTGAACAAGATATCAACCTAAATACATTGGTTGATTAATATTAGAAACATTTTTTACGATTATGATGATTAAATTTGTTTTTCGGCTTTATCGATCAGGCACACTTGAAGTTTGAAGGCTTTCAAATCGGTTGTTTTCAATAATAGCTTTCGGTTATCTACTCCCTCATAATTTAAGTAGAATTTACCGATGAAGCCGAAAAACAAATTAATCATCATATTTAAATCAATTAAGATACCCTCGTTGTACCACCGTATTATAAGATTTAAATACGGATGAATAAATTACATCCCAAAAATTAACAACAATTTTCCAAAACTAAATAAGAATATAAAATATTTTTGTTCTTTTTTAAGTCTTTATTATCGTGATTTTTTATAAGTTCATCACGTAAATATTATTGTTTATTTCAAGTGAATTCTACCATCATTAACTAGTAAGGGTCTGCTGTGTTCTTAAGAAAAAAAATTGAGCCATGAGATAGGCAACACACTTCGAAAACGTGTTTGATACATTTGATATATAATTCATTTCACGTTAATTGAAGCGGTATGCAGCGTGGCTACAAAGTAGATCACGCGGAAGCTGACTAGGTTTGATTTCTGTCCGATTACGTGGTGCCTAGCTATGAGTATTATTATTAGCTTGCAGTTCGCTCAGTTCTTATAAAGATCTTGGTTGGTTCTTTTACAAACTTGTAAAAAAAACTAACAAACGCTTGTTGGGTATGGTAATCTAACATTCTAAACAAGACGGTATTAGTGCCGACCGCATCCGAGCCTTGCGAGCAAAGGCGTAGGATTGCCAATCTGGAGATGACGAATTCGATTCTCGATCCGGTATAGGATATTTTCGGGTGGGAAACATTCTCTACTCCCTGGGCACAGTGTATCCATTGTAAGTACTTGACACACAAGATATATACTCATGCAATGGCGGGCAAAGAAAGCTTTCAATTAATAATTGAGGAAATGCTAGTAGAATACTAAGTTGAAAAGTAGGCCAAGTTTCAGTTGGAATGTAGAGTCATTGAAGAAGAAGAAGAAGAAGCGTCTGAGGAATGGAAATAAATTCGATTGGATACAAGCCGAGGTGTCCTCTGGGCTCTCTTGAGAGTAATCCTTTGGAGTTTGGAAAAGAGGCAGATTTGTTTAAGAAATCGTCCGGGTGATCGATTTGCAAAACTAGGGGAAGAAGCCCCAAAACGCCCCCCGGTGCAAACCGCCTTATGGGTATTCTATCATATTTACCCTATTTGGTATGGCCGTAACGAAACTAGACCTAAAATTATGTAGGTTAGGCAAAAAAAGTGTCATAATAACAGATAGGAAGGTTGGAAAACCCAAATTTTTCCACATTTTGATGAAACATTTAATATTTCGGCGAGACAAAACGCCCTATGCGGACTAACCTAGAATGTACTAAGCGTCTCCACGCACTATCCATAGAATGCTGATTCGCCGACGCGTGGTGCGTTGTACCCAAAGAGCTGCCAGCTTGAAGGCGTTTTGCCTCATGAGTTTTCCGGTAACGAAATATCACAACTTTTTTTAAATGTGAATATATTCAATATGATTAAGATTTTCTACAATTTTTAAATGGCATCAGCTAGCTATATTGTTTTACTGTTGCATGAAGTAAAAGTACCCATGAAAATCGTTACAGCTAAGAAACTAAAGCAGTCTTTGCTTAGCTAATGCATATTGTCCCTCCTTCCCCTACATGTTTGAGTGGAACTTTCCATGATTTGTCTGATTAATCATTTGTTATGAGCAATGAATATTTAGCAAACGCGCTTGGGATAGTTTATAATATCATTGAACCTTAAACGCGAGGATCTCACTAGAGCCAGCATGTAAAATTAGAATTCTTAACTGTTATTGTAAGAACAGAACAAAAACAGAACGAGCTGATAAAAAACAAACATGAGGGAGGAGCCACTAAAGCTAATGTTTGAAAAGTTATTAAAACAGAAAGAGACGAAATAAAAAAATATCTAAACATAAAAATTCGAGAAGCTACATTTTGTTCACCCAACCATTAGAGCAAACATCATTTTGAGTATTTGAATTATGTAGACTTTGTACAGCCTACTTGGAATGATTTAGTCTTACAAAAATTATTTTGAGCTTTTTAGTGGAATGTCTTCACTTGTTGTAAGACTAGTTTGGACAATCCCACAAAACGGGATTGTACAAACTCGTCTTATGACAAGAGATGATTTAGTCTATTATTTGATACTTTGAGATAAATAATTTAATTATTGGAAATTTGAAGAACCTGAAAATATCACATTTATTTGAGAACGAACTTCTCATACACATGTGAATTAATCGTGAATGATGCACATGGACTGATCGCATCAATATGTATATAAATCGTTGCTGAAGCCATTGCACATGTCTATCATCCATGATTTCAATGACATGTTACCGCAGCCCAATAGTCTGCCGGGAATAATCACAGATTTTATTTAACCTACACGAACATTAACATCCATACGTAATTGAATATAAAGAATTTGTAATTGAAACAGCTACGATTCGTACCTGAGTTATAAGTAAACTCTAGAATGATATTAATTCTACAGTGCTTGAGACACAAACAACTTAACGTTGATGCAGTCTCGTCATTGTTGAATAAACATAACTGTAGTTACCGTCTAGACAGCCAGCGAAATGGCTTGGCAAACATAGGAAGTGCATCTCACGCATTAGCTACACCACTAGTATCGAGGACAGGTGAGAAAATCTCCCGTAATGCCTATCTTGGTTGAAGAGGATGGATCAATATGCGTTTCTCGGTGATTTTCTATGCAGCTATATTGCATCCGATTGACAACATTCTTTTTTATTTAGTACATCTTACACAGAGTCATGCATGTTGGATCAACAGAGCCTCCATCAATCGAGCATCCACAGTTATTCACCAACCAACAGCGACACGAACAAGTGCAACCAACAATATCACATACAAGCGATTGAAGAACCAACTTCAGGAATAAATTGAAATCACGTTGATTGCCAGCGAGTATGTAGGGGAACTGTTCCGTTTTCCATCTCACTGAACATATATTAATCTCATCGCAATACAAAGAAATTCAACACTAATCTTGGCGCTTCTTTTTGCTAACATGCGTGCTCACTGCTGAAAACAATCACAAAGAATAAGAAAAAAAAAAATCAAATTCCTTTTCATAGTTTGGTTTTTGATGGGAAGAACATGGGAGCTATGAGATGAAGTGCCGAACAGTTTCCCTACTTCGTTTTGCTGGCATTGATCGTGGGTCCTATCCTCGCTGTCTCCTTCTTAAAAGACACTTCTACGGTACGGTAGTCAATCCCGTAATGTGGATATCGTCAGTTATCGTGATAGTGTTGTCGCTCCTAAGCCCATCAGCTCTCCTAATCGCTATATTAAACAGTAATTTCTAGAATAAATAAGTCTGCTTCAATCTATCTAAGAAGCAAATTATGTCGAGATCTTATCCATCTATATATGCAGTTTCGCCTTGAAAACCATTTTCCTTACGTGTCAACCAAAACATTTTCTAGCTTAATTTACCAAAATTCGTTTTCAGCCAATAAATTTCCAAATCAATAAACAGTTGATAGGTCTTCAAGTTATACTCCCGGAAAGTTGTACCACGGAAACGTGCCAACCAACTAGCACTCAATTCCTCTTCAACCAATGTTATCAATAATTCACTCATTTTTTGAGATTTGTGCTAACGTAAGAACTGTATCGCACACAAAACGCGACGAGAGACTGGACACAAAACTTATGGTTCTTACAAGCGAAAAAGGATTTTTTAAATTTACCTTTTTGTCAACCGATTTCGGGCTCGATGTTGCCCATCTACAGGACGTGGTCCAACTCCTGTCCAACCACGTCCTGTAGATGGGCAACATCGAGCCCGAAACCGATCGACAAAAAAGTTAAATTTTAAAAATCTTTTTTCGATTGTAACTGGACACAACCAGTCTCGCGTCGCGTTTTGTGTGTGTTATCATTAATTCCCAGGCCTGTGCTCTTTGCACTCTTCGTCAATGATCTATGCAACGAATTGAAGTCGTCTAAAATCATGTATGCTGATGACTTAAAAATCTTTCGAGTCATATCATCACTGGAGGATTTCTGCGCAGTTCCCCAATTGTTATTAACTATTTGGGGCAATCGCATGGTATGGTACGTGTCTCTCAAGTCAAGACCTGAGCATCATTTTAGACAGAAAATGTCGCTGAGCATAGCGTATGGTACACTGGGTATGATGAAACGCAACACTCGTGACTTCATCAATATTCCTTGGTTCGTAGTATTTGATGCTGTGATCACATCTGTCGTAATCTGAAAAAGTGATGCTATGTTCCAAAATTGGTGTTAACGAGTAATACCCATCGAGCTCTTTAACTGAAAAATAGAAAACCTGCATGTTGTAATTTGGCGCTTATTACTTCACTTTCTCAGATTAAGGTAGGACCCCATGTCGGGATCGACAACAGCTACCACCTTATCAACACCGTTGTGCATTTTTCCTAGTTATAAGAGAGAGGAGAACCTTGCTCCAAAGGCTTTTTATTTTTGACATGCTTGAAGATAACATCGACTGCCCCTTCGTTTCAACGCTCCCGGAAGGACGATACGCCACACAGGATTATTCAGACGTTCGGCACACCGAACGCAATATGGACATAACAATCCGCTTGATGCTTGCTGTATTTCATTCAATAATTTTAATCATTTGTATGACCTACTTATTAGTAGAGATGTTTTCAAGTCGCAAATTATCATTTAAGTTTTAGTCTATATGATGTAAATATGTCGAAGACTGTAAATAACTAAAATAAAATATGTGGCAAAATTCGTAAAGCGGCTCACTGTCATACTTGAAGAGTTTTTTCTCACCTAACAGTCACTTCAGTTTTTCATAACTAGTTCATTCAATTGGAAGGCTCAGTCGTGTTTAACACGGAGCGGAGCCGCGATTCTTAGGTATGATATTTTACAGTCGAAATCTTCTTATCATTACAGTTAGTGTAGAGAAGGGACATAAACCATAATACCGGTGGCGACTTAGGGATATCAAAATACTTAATTCAGAATCAGAACGGACTGGGTAGGGATTTGGGTTTGGGCAATTTCAGCTGCTATTATGAAGAGACTAGTTGACCCGGCAGACGTTGCCCTGCATAGTAGGCGAAAATGCGCCTTTCCTTATTATCCACTGGATATACTAATCTGAGCGTTTGGGTACTTCGCCTTAATATCACTAGTGCTACATGTTCTGTCTAGACATACTTGTGAGTGCACAGGCCATGCTAATTCAGATATTCGACGGATGTCTAAGGCATTCGCTCGGCCTCGATATGGCGCAGTTAGTAGGTGGCGTTGTGGTGGTGTTTTTTATGTAAAAGTGAGAAAGCAGGTGGAAGAAATTCTAAGGGAGGAAAGAGATGTAAATACCCAAGAGAGGAATAAAAAGGCAATGATAAAAAAAGAAGAAAAATGAAAAGAGACGGCGAAAAGAAAAAGATAAAAAATGCTCTACGGTGGATATAGACGGAAAGTAAGAGTACAAGTAGATATGGAAAAGAAAAAAACAGTTGGCCTTCGGTAGAAATGGACGGAGAGCCACACAAAAAAAAGAAGTAAAAAAATATAAAACCGATGGAAAAGAAAATTTTTTTTTTTTTTTATGTTGTTGTTTGATCGGTGTTTTTGGAACTGAAAAACTCAACCTATAATGGTAAAGCCGAGATCAATTGTTGCTAGGATGGTCGGTATTGGCCATTTTTGAATAATACCGGTATTCGGTATTTGGGAGAGTCAATACCGGTAATACCAGTAGAATACCGGTTTTGTGAAAATTTTAGGTATGAAAAGAAAAACTTTTTATTTGGACTTTTGGATGAAAAACAATAATTGTTGGCAAACTTCAAATTTTAAAATCATTGCTTGTTGAGCTGGGCAAAGCAAAACTTAAGTAGGCATAACATAATGAGCAACTCATCCCCCAATCCCCATTGGATTTTGTTGGCAACGGTGCTAGCTACTGAGTATGACTCCTCTGGTTGGACGAATGGATTCAAGACCGTCGAAAATCAGTGTCATGAACTTGCCCTTAATCCCTTCAGATTTAAAGTACAAGAATTCCAAGTGTTTTATTCTGCAACATTCTCTTCACAAGTTGTTCTTTTACTTATAAACCAGAAAAATAATCCATAGAAGCATCTTCTTCGTACCGATCGTCAGGTATGGTTGTTGTCTCTGTTTCAACGATCGCATCAGGAATCACGTCCGTTGCTTAATCAAAGTAGCTCTGGATGACTTGAAGAAAATCGTTTCTGATCCATTCTTAGTTTCATAGGGGTGTGACTGTGTAGATCGGTTTCTATTCGTCGATGTTTTCTTTTTATTATTGTACTATTTTCTCGATGATTTAATGATTTGGTGTAATAAAGGATGATTGTATCTTCCACCAGAATCAATAATCACGATTGTAGCTTTTGAAACATTTGAGTTATTAACAGAATATAAAATCGATTAAGAGAAATCGAACAATACAGTTACGCCCCTATGAAACTAAGCGCGAGAATTGCTTCACGACAGAATTATTCAAAAAAAGCAAAAAGATCGGCGCATTCTGACCGTCTGTTGGATTGAATTTTAATCGAAAAAATAGGCGGAAATTTCTGTTGATTGATTTGATAATTGTTCCAACATCGATTGGTGCGCCACTTCGGCTACATATAGAGTGCAGAACTCACGGCAGAGTAGTTCCACAGCAGCTTGAATAAGTTAGAGGGCTTGAATTATTTCACCAACAATCAACACATGCTATTCCAGCGTGCCTTGGTATCAGCCAGTAGACACTAATTCAGAAAAGACATAATTTTGCAGCAAATAGTTTTTCACAGGGGATCACCGGAAAAGAGCTACTACTATGGCACCTACCTTGTCCCAATGTCATATATTGCGGAAAAAATTAGATGGCTAAGAAAATGAAGCAACACGTTTGATTAATGACAATGATGATCGATTTTTGTGCAAAGTTACTCATACGCGCATTCAATTTTTTGCACGATGAGTATTGCTTGTAACCGAATATTTGTCCCATATATGCTGGATTTCCTATTTATATGGGACAGATAACCGATTACAGGCAGTTCAGCTCATATATGTTGGTGAAAACTATTCGAGATTTTTTATACTGACAGCAACATTTGAAATACCGAAAATACCGGTATTTTCCGTCTCTAATACCGGTATTTTCCGTCTCTAATACCGGTATTTTCGGTATCTAAATTTGGCCGGTAATACCGGTAACAATAAGACCACCTTTTGCTTTTTCTAAAAATAATATGTAGAGGCGAAAAGCGAAAGAAGAGGAGAGTTTTTGATGCCTGATGAGAAATGAAAACACAACAATATGTTCTTTAGAGATTATAATTTAACCAAATTTAATCAGTGGTATTAGCAGGCTGTTAAAAACACCGTATGGAAGCATGAATTATTCGAATGCCAATCGAAGCAATCTCACACCTAAAAATAATCATGTAATTTTAGGTGCTGCGACAACGACATATACGAGCGTCACTTTTGACGTAAAATTAGGTGATACTTTAATTTTACATCACGACTTTATTGACAAAAAAAATTGAACGATAAGAACGAGAATCGAACACAAGCCCGCTGAGTGAGAGCACAACACTTTACCACTCAGCTATCTTCGTCTCTTGGAAGAGAGATTGCTTCGATTGGCATTGGTGATCGAATTATTCATTGGTGATCGAAGTGAAACATGTTCCACGATTTGCACTGAATAAGTATTTTACTGCGCATCAAGTCATCGGCTGCTAGAGCGTTAGGTGCGTCGCATCGGGTGCTGTGTTTGGGTTCCATGACATGTAATTTTAAATCATCTAACATTGAAAAATATGCGATTCAGTTTATGTCATGTGGTTTTCTGTCATTTTTTCACATACGTCACTTGTAATATTCCTAATTTTTTGGTGTGTACGTACTTTCAAATGGTAGGCTCCCATTATTATCAAGACATTAGCTCGATTAACAGAGCGAAACGAGGAATAGAAGATTTTACTAATCGGAACGATAGGGTACATTGCATATATAATATATATTATATATATCACTAGTGCTACACAGAGCCGTAGCGTGGACTCTCAGCGCCCTTGGCGAAACCATTGTTGTGCGCCCTTTATTTACAAAAAAAAATATCAATATTTTATATTTGTATCGATTGTAACAATTGGTAATAGTTTAAAATTTCTAAAAAAAATAACTCTTGATATTTTTACAAATTTCTCAAAGATTTTAAAACCATACGACTCGATCCATTCCAGCTAAGAAAAAAAACAACTCTAGACCTTTAGGCCTATTCGAAGTTTTGAACCACTATTGGACCTAGTTGGGCCAATAAAATCCAACTCTGAAGTGAGATGCATGATGGTAAGAGTTGTTATTAGACCTAGTCGGATCAAAAACCATGTGGCCGGAACCGCCAGCGAACCTATTCAGATCAAGAAAAATCCAAAGCCGGTCGATGGTTTGAAGGAATATTACTGGACTTCGTTGCGTCAAAATAATCCTACTCTGACATGAGTCGATGAAAGGAACCACAATAACCCAGTTACCTACCCGTCCCTGGAATGGGTTAGTTATTTCAATGAAATCCAGTTGTGAAGTGAGAAGATCGATGATCGGAAAGTCGATTTGGATTAAGCAGGCACTACTGGTCTCTGGAAATAGTTGGGTTAAGGAAATTCAGCTCTCAAGTGAGTAGGTTGATGGTCGGAGTTGCTATCGGTAGCAGCAGGGCACATAACTTTCTAATAATCTAATACCAGTCAACAATTTTACAAAACAAATATTTTGTTGTCGAAATCCTTCGCTTCGATCTTTTTTGATGTTTCTATTTGGCAAAATTGTCGGATGAGTACCACTAGTTCAAATATGCATTCTCGTTTTAAGCTTTTTAACTTTTATTGGTCCCAATGAAGAAGTCAAATTCTAACTATCACTGCTAATCTAATATTCAACGGCTTTGTTTTGTTTTTCTACCACCGTGCTAGTTCGTAGGTGGTGCTAGTACAAGTTTCTGGTTTGCTGGTTCCAAAAAGTCGAAAAGTCAAATGCCCCCGAAATGATCAATTTTCGGATCACTTAAAGATTTTCTGAATTAAAAAAAACAAACTTATCTTGAATCAAAGATGAGCAGGCCTAATTCTGCTAGTCTCTATAATAAACGTTTCCTGGTATTAGCTAATAGAGCAAAATGATCCTTTAGAATTTGGTTAACCACCTGATTATTGGGGCGTAGTCCCTAAAAATCTACTGAGAAAATCTGAGTTATCTCAAACCAAATTGAGAATAAATTCTTCTCTCTGCTACATTATATTACGGGTCCAGAGCTCCCGGGTGATATTGGCAAAAATGGAACTAATCCGGTCACGCATATGGGTATCAAGCTTCAATTAAAACTTAAAAATCCACTAGAATCCACTGGAATAGATGAAATATTTTTGTTTGCTCTACATTACTCAAAATATCTCTTCTATAGATCTGTGGACTAAACCGTTTTCTTATTTTTTCGGCCCTTTAATTCATACAACTGTTTTCTTCTCATATGGTGATTCTTGATTTTGGTGCCCCCTTAAGGTTGGCGCCCTTGGCGGGGGCCTACCTGGCCAACCGCACGCTACGGCGCTGGTGCTACATGTTCTGTCTATACATACTTGTGAGTGTACACTGTACAGCCCATGATGATTCAGATATTCGTATAATGTGTGTAGGCAAAATTTCCTCTTTATTATTTCTGCGACTCTTCGTGATGTGAGTTTTACCCTATCCAGTTTTACGTGTCTTATACTTATAAATTACTAGCAGACCCGACGAACTTCGTTTCGTCTAAAATTGATTAATTCTCTGATTAGATCTCGAGTTATGAAGAAATTGGTGTTTCATTTGTATGGTAGCCCCCCTTTTCATAGCGGGGAGGGGTTTCGAACCATCTTAACCATCGAACCATCTATCTCTGCATACAAATTTTCACGCTGATCGGTTCAGAAGTTTACGAGTCTATAAGGTTCAGACAGACAGAAATTCATTTTTATGTATATAAGAAGAAGATGCAGCTTATATCCGTTTCCTTTATCACACAAACTAGTAACGTGTGGCCAAATCAGGTTTACACTACACAAACACTTCGTCCCCATCTTAGTCGTATATGTCTGAATGCTCTGAAAACTTACTAATTTTTCTTCCACGGTTAAATCTCAACTCAGGAACGATTTACAGAGCTCAGCATTACTGATCAAATTAGCATTAACTAGCATGGCATGAAGAGCCGTACATAATGGACGTAGTGATTTATCAAAGCCTCCCATTTATATAATAAAAAAACACACATTCACACTTTAGTATGCAGGTTTCTCTTTTCCATTATTTTGTCAACAACGTTCAAACTAAGAAGATTATAAGTGTATTTCAGCGCAAGTGTATTTCAGACCACTTTCTCCTATGCGTCCATGAATTATGAAGACTAGCGCCTCTGATGTTGTCGACTTGCTAAAAATTCCAGAGTAAATTAGCAGATAGAGCTGTGAACAAGGTATTCACATTGTTATCATCGCCACCATCAGCATCACCACTAAGTTGTTGTGATTTCGTAAAAGATAAACATGTTTTCCAGGAAAATTTGAGGAAAAAAATTCTTCATCAATTAAAAATGTTATTTTCGGCAGAAACGTCTAGCTACCTTCAGTATGGTACTTATCTTGAGTTGTACATGTATCTCGTTGACATACGTGTACGTACAATCATATCAAATAACGAGAGTTTTGCAGCGACATATTGAAATTTCATTGTGACACCTTAATGATGCTGCGCAATACGCCTTGACGTATCATATATTTTAGAAGGTTTTTTTTACAGCGATGTACTGAAATCTTTTAAAAAGGTAGGGTTGAAAATACATATCATAGTAGGCTACATATCATTATATGTTTTTAAATCAAAATAACTCAACTTTTTTGTTGCTAATCTTAAACTAAATCAAATTTCTAACCCAAAAAGTTAAACAATTTTCGGCCAATGTTTAAACGTTTTAATAAGCATTTTAAAATTGACATCATATACCCACAGACAAACAGACGTAACAGCTTGAACATTTTTCTGAAAAATCCATCGCTCAACTCCTCTACCACCATCTTGCGAGCATGTTACACGAAACAATGTTTCGTATGACATTGTCACCAGCAGGCACTGGAGTGAAACGTCAAACTCGAAAGATTACGACGCTCGCGTCTCTAGTTGTGAAACGCATAATCGATCAAATTCAAATTGATCACCATGGTCGAGTCATGGTCGATGGTAATTTCTCTAGTGTTACGTCTGTTTGTCTGTGATATACCTATGCTGTGCCGGTGACATAAACAGGGTGTCCATCCAGTCGTTAAAACCGGGAAAGCGGGAAAAAATCGGGAATTGGACCCGACCGGGAAAAATGCGGGAAATCATAAACCAATCGGGAAATTTAACTATCGATCAAATCATAAACATTCATTACCAAAATTATGAATTATTTTATTCTTGTAATATCTTAAATAACTATCATTTAAAATAATACGTCTGGCAATAGTATGAGTCATCCATTTTTTTCAGCTTTCGGTAATAATGATACAAAATTTAAAGTTTACACAGATCGCATTCCCCCACCTTGAGTAAATCTTCTGGAAGGTGGTCGCGACTTTGGGATGGTTTTTTAAGCATCGTTAGCATTTCATGGTTTCTAAAGTTGTTACTAACTTATCACAATTCACTACCATGTTAGTTATATATGAAATTATCTTTAATCGATTTTCGCATTGCATGTCTGAAAGCTAAAGTCAGAAGGCTATGCCTTTTCTTTACAAATTTAGCTTGAAATAATAGTGATAGCTCAAAAGGAAGTACGAATAGTCCTCCTGACCTGTTAAGATCAAACATATTTATGATGGACATCTTATTCCGTTTTTGGATTCATCAAAAACAAGAACTTTCTTTTCAAAATGATCTAAATATTAGTTTTGATCGGTTAAGTTAAGTAATATTTGCAAATCATGTCGATGTGTTATGATTTGATTGGGTGGATTATATTGCTCTAACATAAATTTTATTTCCTTTGAGTTGTTTGTCGACCATTTTTGAACGCTCAATCCACTACTTATACACAAGTGAATCTCACCATAAATTGAAAGATCTTCATCCGGGGCCTGAACCAGTTGCTAGATACTAATGAGGAAATTTCTCGAGGAACTCGAAGAGCAAGGCATTCTCAAGAGTTTCTAATGGAACTTATTGATGAATATCTTCAAAAGTTTCAAATTATGATAATAATTTCCGATGATTATTTCATGAAACCGATTATTCTAAAAGGAATTTGAAAGATTCAAGACGAGGCTGTGGGTGAACTTGAACAGATTTCGGCACTTTAAGCAAACTTCGGGTTGCTCGTATATGCCCACAGGGCACATCGACCATCCCACCTTGACGCTCCCTAACTTGACTACCTTGGAGGCGTCCGCTGTAGATAGCCGAACCAATACTACCTGCGTCCCTGCCGGACCTTTCCATAGCCGAACGGCTGCGGTGGGCGTCTCCACTTCACACTGTCGCCACAGTGCCGTGACGAGCTCTTCGACTTTGGTGATCTCGTCCAGGTCTTTAACCCTTAGATTCACCTTCGTCGTGAGTGCCCTCAGCTTGACCGTCTCGCCAAGGTCTTCCTCCGCCAACTTCTTGTAGGCGGCGCCTTTTTGCGAGACGCCCCGCTTCAGCTCGAGGATCATCTCGCCCATCCGGGTACGTCTTATTCGACGTACGTCGGCGCCGAGTTCACCGAGCTTGACGTCACTCGTCATCGCCTTCAGGACGTCCGAGTACTTAGTCTCGTCTAGGGCATCACCCCTGGAACGATTGGCGCCTACCCTAGACTTCTTGCTACCCTCATTCGCCTGGGTCTTCTTTTCGGCCCTTGACGTCTTCGGTTTCCTCTTGTTCTTGGCCAGGGTCCAGGAGGCGTCGTCCCCCTCTATTTCCCTGGTCTGGTGCGGCTGAGAGCTCTCAGCCTGCTGTAACCCCTTACCACCGTCTTTCCTGGGTGGATTGACCTTTCCAGGTCCTTACTCCCCCGGTTTTGGAGGTACCTGGCCGGGGTTCAGGTTCCCAGCCCCACTACTCTTGTTCGGGGTAGTAACCCTTTGCGTTTTGGAGCGGCCCCCAGGGGGCTCATTCCCTGGAGACTGTATCCCCCGTTTTTGTGTCTGCTCCGTTGGAGTAGTCACTCCCGACGTACCCGCAAATACTTGACTCAGTCTGGGTGGACTTTGGTACCACCGTCTTCGCTGGCACGCCCTCGGTCAATTCGACCTTGCCCGAGTCCGCGAATCCTTGGGCCTCAGTCTGGGTAGACCTCGACTCCACGGATTTCACGGGTTTACACTTGGCCGTCCCGACCGCCCTCTCCAGCTTGGCGTCCAGCATCGACTTTCGAAGTTTCTGCAAGCTCCTCTTGAGGTCCTTACTGATATTATGCTTCGATGACGCAAAGTCGATGATGGCGTCCAGCGTTCCGTCGCCACCTCGAAGGCCGAAAGCCCATCGCGTTTGCGGTTCATCGCCTCCATAAGCCATGAGCCATCAATAACCTCTACCGGCGTTTTTTTAGCCGAGATGAAGGTTAAGTGACCCACGCTGGCGCTGCGCACTGAGCTGCCTCTGGCCTCCTAGGCGGAGACCTAAACAACCCACCTCTTGCGAAGGAGTTGTCGCCTACACTACTACCACTAATTAAAGAATTTACTTGGTTTTCCATTTTGGCTCGGGAAAAGAGGTCCATCACGCCAGAGCCCAGCATGACGCGGTAAGGGACAATTACTGTGGAGGGTGCCCAGGCTCCACAGGCTCCGGTAAAGGCCTAGCTCATTATTTCACCCCCCTGGCCATGCATCCCCTCGGCACGGGTCGCTTAACACCTTGAGATTAGGGGTTAGGGACGATGGTCCCGTTGGTCGCACCCACTCACTCTAGCTGATGTCAGAAGGACAACATTGCCCAGGCTGCACTACCAGCTAAGTACGCAACCCTTAGCTGGCGGTCAATTGTCATCGGAAGACCCGTGGAAGCGTGAGATTGGAACTTGTGAGGACCAGAGCTGTGTAGGTCGCTCCTTCCCAGATGTCAACTCACCATTTCGCAGCACATGTGGAGATTGGACAAATCAAGCATCCGAAAGATATTCAATTTGCAAAAAAGAGAGCTAACCGTGGTGGAGGTTGGTACTCGGATTCTGATGGCTTTTCTGCAAACGTGACCTTTAAGTGGTCTTGTTGTGTAGGGGTTATCACGCCTATCTAGAGAGTAGTCGGTTGAGGGTTCGAGTCTCTCCAAGACACGTGGATTCTTTTTCGCAAATTTCATATCAATTTGTCCATTTAGAAACATATGCTGTGCATATGCACAGCCAAGATATTTAACAAAAAAATAATATCATGTTTTTTTTTCATTTTATTAAGGTTGCATGGATCGCATCACTTACCAAGGTGAATCCTGATTCGTGCTTACTAACTACTTACCCCGTCCCACTAACAAAAATCCCTCCTGTGGCAACTGGGAAGATGCAGAGGTGATCTCGGTCTCTAGTAACAACGAATGTCACACCAACTATTCCTTCCCTTCCCAGATGACCGTAAGAACGTGGTCGGCGCCGTTATTGATCCTTTATTTACTGAACTCTAGACCTGTACACATTGAGGTTGGAAAGCCAATCCCAAACCCCAACTATTGGTTCCCTGTGCAATTTTGATTGTTCTGGTCTATCACGGAGTAGCAAGTACGAATTGTGCGGTCATCAAGCTCAAACTCAAGAATATTTCTATTACTTTTTACATAGAAAATAAAGATTAAGTTCCATAACTTTGAAAATTCTAATATTGCAATATTGGGTGAAAAAAATGAAACATTAAATGTGGTGAAAAATCGACAACAAAACTCGATTTGAGAAACTGTTTTTGAGCAGTGTAAATAAAAATTTGGGTTTTAGAAGGTCAGAACATCATAAAATTCTGAAGCAATTCCAAGTGATTCTAGAGTTATTTTTAGAAGATTATTTGAAATTAATCCTGACTTGAGGAATTGGGAGGAAAATCTAAGTCTAAGTCACTTCAATAAGAAATTGTGCTTCTGCTTTTTCTGTTGCATGAGCATGATTGACCGCAAACGGTTGCTACTCCGTTATTGCCAGGTCAGCTGTAATTACACAGAGAACCAACAGATGATGTTTGGGACTAACATCTCCTCAATGTGTAAAAACTAGTGACCCAAAATCAAGCAATACCAGCGCCGGCCGTGTCCGAATGCAGGTCAATTGGGGAGTAGGTAGGAAACTGATGACGTGATACTCGCTTTGATGGAAGCCGACGAGTCATCTGCACTTCCACGAGAAATCATTGGGATGTTGGATATATGGGGTAGGAAGTGTAGCAGGGTTCGTTTTGGTAAACGGTTTGCCTTGTGTAACGTGTAGTTTGATGAACACAATCGAACGCGCACTAGTTAATCTATATTAAGTGTATGCGATAACACACTTTTTCCAGACGAAACGAAACGAAATTTAAAATGTCTATGTTGATTTGAAACAAAACGAAATATAGATTTACTTTCGAAACTTCGAAACGATACGAAATAAAGGTCCATTTAATTCGAAATTTTACGAAACGAAACGAAATTTTATGCTTTTTCTAATTTATTATACGCAATTTCTGATTTCATTTTTTCGAAGTCAAATAACTTCTTTACGACCAATAGAGTTATAGTAATAGAAAAAGCAGTCTGTGATAAATTGCCGCATTCCCGTTTATACACCGTTGGCGATAAGGCAAAACCAATTCATGCCAAATTGTGGGATTTTTTTTGTGTTAGGATTCAAATTCTGTTAAAAACTGAAGGCATATACGCAGATAGAGAGATGTTAATGGCAAACATTTGCTTTCTAGAATAATCTTCTGCATCTTTCTAAAATGCACAAAGATATCTATTTCAGAAATGTGATCGCAAAGTTTTTACGACAGGAGTTTGCCAGGTATGGAGAAATATGTTTTCCTTTCTCATACAAAAAGTTGCACCAAAAGTCTATCATTTCCTTCTATATTCTACCTTTTTATATTAGGCTGGGAGACATAGTCTTATATACAATCAGCTCGACGAACAGCTTTATAGAAGAAAATCAATTAAGTATTTGACGACTCAGAATAAGATAATGTAGTAAGCGTTAATAGAAAAAAATGTATAACATGTTTTTGTTTATACACGACCGTACTAGGCAGTATGGTTTAAGTTTAAATTTGTTTCGAAATTCCGCGGAATTCCGTTAAATTTCGTTAAAAGCGAGTTTTTTTCTAGCGAATTTTTTGTAATTTTACGAATTTTTTGTAATTTTACGTAAATCAAGAAATTAGATTTCGCCATGCTCAAATTCCGCTTCCGCGAACTACCTGAAACCAAATATACTCTATTATTATGTTAATATACTATATTTACTGAAACGAAATTTTTCGAAATACCGCATATGCCTATTCTATGTATCACAGACGCATGTACGCGACCTTTCACAAATTACGTAACGCTGTACGGGAAGGGAGGAGGTCATCGAGCGTTACGATCCATACAAAAAAAATAAACCTCCCATTCAAAAAGCGGAAAGGGTCTTCTTCTTCTTCTTCTTCTTCTTCTTCTTCTTCTTCTTCTTCTTCTTCTTCTTATTCTTCTTCTTCTTCATCTCATTGGCATTTCATCCCCCACTGGGGCAAAATGGCCTTACTCATAAAATCACTCATATAATCTGTTGTAGTACATTTACGAACGAATATTACCATTACAATTCATAATTAGTTATCCATCATTGAGCTCCATTGGAAAAATTTAGCAAAATCCCTTCATATTCACTCAAATTTAACGATTTGCTATTTATCCACCACATCCGTAAGATTGTAGTTCAATCCATTAAGAAAAAACAAACAACCTTGCGTTCACCAACATTTTACATGCAATTGTGTCATTTTAGACCACCATTCGGGCGTTTTGCCCCAGGCCAATTTTTAAAACATTTTTTAAATGCGTTAGAAAGTCATGAAAACCTTATTTTTTTGAATAGAAGATCATTGTGGAATGTAGCTGGGTTTGTAAATTGTGCACCTATACGTTGAAATGGTTTGATATTTTTGTTTATATGGGCGAAAACATCGAAAAAGCTTAAGTGGTGCATTTTGGACCGTTCTCCCCTACTATTGTTTTGTTCCCCAGAAACATACGTTTGTGTTTCTCGTAAATGAAGCAGCCCAAGACCAAGAATCTTTTTAGAAAAGATGAACAAAAAACTTTTGTTGCACTTCATTAAAAATTTCTCAATGAAGTGTTGCATGCCAATAAAAATCAAACTATACAAAAAATTATGACTGGCTTACTTTCTTTTGGATTTTTTTGTTCCTAATTTTAAACTCAAACAATCACCAAACCACTCTAATGAACTAATATGTATTCAATATTGATAATGGCTTTCGATTATATAAGAGATGTTTTAATACTATTATCTCATTTTTTTTAAATTTTTCTACAAAAAGAACCACCCTAATGTAAAATAAGTGAATCACCCTAACGAAATATGACATGCATAATATGCAAGCAGTTTCCAACGATATTGTCAGATTTTCTGGATATGATACACTGGTCAGATTTTGTAATGTTCTTAAATGGGTACTTGCACAAAACTTCACGCGGCGAATCACTATCGAAAGGTACGGCCGCGCCAAACAATACACCGCAATGCTATTTACCCATAAGCATGAAGTAAACTGGGTGCAGAAAGCGCGGTGGTACCTTTCCTGAGGTGTACGCCGCGTGCAATTTTGAGAAAATCAGGTAATATAAGACATGTCTCAGTACTAGTGCCAGCAATTAAATTCAAATCCTCCTGTATGTGAAAATTTTCCTGCTTTATGTGAAACTTGGCTAACACCTGATGTGAAACTTCATTTTCCTGATTTTAATATCATTCGCCGGGATTGGGTAAATCGATATGGAGGCGTGATGTTAGGGCACGAAAACAGCATTCTTTCTATAGAACCGATCTTGTTCCGATGTCCGATACCGACGCTGTCGCATGTTCGGTGAAGATTCGTAGATAAGACCTCAGTATCGCCTCAATATATCTTCTTCCGTACATCGAGCTATCTCGTAGAGATCTCTAGCACATCATTTCGGCTCAACCATGCTATAACCGATCATCTATCGATCGCATTTTCGATTTCCAATGGACATGATCAATCTGTTTCTATATCGTCCTCTCGTATGACCCCACCAAGCACATTGAATGGGGCAAATGTGCGGAGGCCATCATTGATAGCGTACATCCGATAAAAGCACTTCCCCCGAGGGAAAAGTACCACTTTCTACCTCAATTGATTTCTAAAAGCATTCCTCAGGCACAAAGGCGGCCGGTGCCAGGAGCTTCGGTTTGTAGGACACCACACTCCGTGGTAGGATACCGAGTGTACGAAGCGTTACAACGAGACATCCATCGCGTTAAAGGAATTTCGGAAACACAGATCGATCGTTCTTTACAAATGGTAGGGGGAAAGACGGCTTTGGCAGGTTTTGTTCTATTATTGGCAGGGGTTTTTTGTCGACCGAATTTTATGAAATTTGGCCACAATATTCTTTGATATGCAAAGAATGTTTAGGCCAAATTTGAGCTTAGTCAGTCATAAAAAACCCCCCTGCCAATAATAGAACAAAACCTGCCAAAGCCGTCATTCCCCCTACATCGAAATTCCGCTTCGGATCGTAATTCGTACCGTCCCATCGCGATGTTGTCTGTTTTCGGAAGCTGCTGGAGAAAACCTATGTGTTTTTTCATGGTGATTCGGCAATTTCACTTTTAAGCTTTAAGGCTACCTTACACCTCGGGAAAATTTTCCGCCGGATTTTGGTCCCCGTGCATTTTAAATGGGGCCGGGATTTTGATTTTCCGTGCCCAAATCCCGAAAACATCGCATATGCAAAAATACATGGGGAAAAAATCCGCGGATCAAATTCCCGAAGTGTGAGGCTACCTTTAAAGGTATTGCCGAAAAAGATAGGGAGCGGGACCATTTGGGCAGCACCCCCTATTCCCGTCCGCAAAGTTAATAACTCGACCTCGTTCCAACCAAATGGCATGATCTTTTGTACATCACTAGACATCGACAGAAACTAACCATGTAGGCTAGGTGTACCAGTTGTGGCTATAGCACCAGTTGTCGCACTAGTGCTTTATATGCCAAATGGCCAATCAAATCACTGCAAACCAAGTTCAAATCGATAAAGCATATTCATATGATACGATAACACCTTTGATTTCCTCCCAAACAAGCAACGCATAATTGTAAAAATTGATTTTGCTTAATTTTTGACGTCCTTTGCACCAGTTGTGGCACTAGTGGTCCCTATTTGGCCAGTCCCATAAGAAAACAATGGGATTTGCCAAATAAGGAACCAAAATTAAGAATAGTGCCACAACTGGTGCATGCGTTCCTATTATGGATTAATCAATTTTGAGGATAATAACAAATTTTATTGTGGTTTTCACAGCTGTACTAAGGAGCAGGAAGTAAAATCTTTCGCTTGATATATAAAGTCCACCCACATGCCTTTTACTTATTTTTTTAAAAATAGTTGTTCTTATGTATGGCGACAATTGGTACACCCACCCTATTAAAAAACAAGTAATTCGGTTTTAAAACTCCCGAGTAATGAACGTTGTGGACGGGAATAGGGGTGCCGCCCAAAAGGTTCTCTACCGAACTAAACCATATTGTTACCGTGTAGGATCTCAGGGCGACCGAGTATCTCGAGGCAGACGTCTGTGTGGAAGATGTGCTGAATATTGGGAGAACTTATGATTCAGTAAAAGCACATGTCCAAGTGCTTCATGGTAATATCGACTTTATTGGAAAATAAAGCAGTATGAATACCATAAATGCACTTAGTCCAGTTTAGTGTTGAACTTAATTTTAAAATTAAAAAAACACTTTAATAAAGAATTAAAAAAAAAAAAAAAAAAAAACTTAGTCCAGTTAGGAGCTACAGGGACTATTACGAATCTCGCCAAAAACAAAAACAAAAATTGGCATATATTGGATCACTACTCTTTTGGCTGCTACACCAGGTGCAGCGTCGGAGATGCCCTCCGACGGGAACCTGCTAATATGCGGACATCATGGAGGTTGCACCGTTGGAGCTAGAAAAAAATCCATTTTTTTTTCAATTTTATCAAAAAATCATTGTACGTAGTATTTTTTGTTTATTTTGAAAAGTGAAATATTGACAACGTTTTGAATAAGAATTCGTTTTCGGACGCAAAAATTTACATAAAAGCTTACACCGAAGAGCCATTTTTAAGATAAATAAAAACGGCTACGTACGATGACAAAAAAAATGTGTAGAATTAAAAAATTCAAACCATGTTTCAATCGAATGAGCCGTTTTTGTAGATAATGACAAAGTTTCAAAATAATCGCGTTTCCTTCGGAGCACTGCGATACTTCTTCACTTTTCGGCATGTAACTTTGCCTAATGAACCGATCTGGTAAAGTCTGCAATAAAGTAGATACTTAAAAAAAAACTAACCCAAAAAAGAAGAAATCAACTTTGCAGAATGTACTAACCTCTTGAACTAATTGTAAACTTTCGACAATGTTTCAAAAAACACCTCCATTCATAGAATCACCATAAAAGATAATTTAACTTGAATTTTTTGTTTCTCTATATTTCCAGAACCTAGGAACAGTTACGAATAAACGGATCTTTGTCTCGAAACGTGTATGCACAGTAAACACAGTTATAGTCATGCGGAGGAGCGGACCCAGACGACATGATCTTGAGCAAAACAAACAAAGCTCTAACGTGCATCGTGGTCTATCTATCGTCTCGATTTATAAGCAACATCAACGCTTCCGTTAGAAACGAACCTTCGTTGATGTGACCAAACGACATACAATACGCGAGTGAGTGTATTTCAAAACGGATCTGCCGGCAGCCCGCGTGTGTAGTTTAGCGGTCTTGCCGAATGGGCTACACGAGCTACACCAGTTGAATCGAGAATGCAGGCTGCACTGCTTGCTCTCGCACTGGGTCGAACAGAGTTGCTGTAGACGTAGCGTATCCACCAAAGGAAACATGTTTCGATCAATAACTTTTTCTTCACACTGTAGACTTTTGTATAACAGTTAGTATACCGCGAAAGGTAAATGCATCCATAAAATATGAAAATAGTTCAAAGCGTTATGTATTACTTACGATTTGGAACAATTATCATTTTTAGCAATTACATCCAAAATTCTCAGTTTGGATTGTTCAGGAATTAACTTTCCTTAAAAGTCGCGCTAAGCATAATGAGGGCGTAAATTATTAAAAAGCTAACATCGAAGAAAATAAATCGATCAATACAATTACAGACACTAAACTGTAATTATCCTGTTCCTGACATGATCATAATGCAGATAGTGCTAACATATTGTGAGGTGGGCGCGTGATTTATTTCATGATACATTCAACATATTTAATGAATGCATTCACCAGGTAACGGCGGAACACACGTTTCGCATTCTCCCCCAATCGCAGCCGGTTGCGAGCGCGCGCGTGGAAACAAAAAAAAACAACACCACGCGTAAAAGGCAAGAGAGTTAAAGCCGACTGAGACGGAAAGGTTTGAATACTAAACCCGTTGCTTCGGATACTATATTTCAACATAGCGGCGGCTGGCGGAGCCTGCTCAGTTATGTTTTTTCTCTTCTCGAGTGAGGTGCAAATTCCGAAAGCGGCGGCAGTTCCGGCGACTCACGCATGTGCGGATCGAGTTATTGCGAGGCTGTTTGTGCAATATTAGAAAAAGTGATTGTAATGGTAAAATTTTTAACGCGCCTTGGGAAAATATAGTCTACCGAACGAGATTCTGCTAGGCGCAAAAAAAAACGAATACCAGTCATCCTTTGTGAAGTGCTATAATCTTGGGAGGTTTTCGCGTGCTTTGTTGAAACGGCAAAATCTAAGAATCTGAGTCGAAAACAGTTAGTAGATGAAGATTGTTCATACTTAGTGTTTTTCTTTTGCAAATTGTGAAATGTGCATCAAGCCTAAATTGTATCAAACTAAAACCTAAGAAAATAGGAGAAGCAAATCGAAATTATAATAGCAAGTGCTTAATTGGAAAACAGTGTTAAGAAAATTTGTGCGAAATTGTGATCAGTGGAAAACATTGACCGAAGGCATAAATTGTGTCAATTGTGTGCTCCTTGTCTTATATAAAGCACATCAGTGGCAAAAGGAAAGCAGCAATCATGAATGTGCTCAATTCCGTAATGCTATCTACGGTGGAGATGTCCAATCTACTTCCACTTGCAGCCATCATCGTTTGCGTTGGAGCCATGATCATGTTTTTGGCCAAGTAAGTAGAACACGAAATTGAAGCATGGGAAATGGAATGAAGGGTCTGTAATACAAAAAAAAATGAGGGCATTGTAAGAGAAAGCTCTGGACGAAAAAGAAAAAGCGAATGATCCATCTAGTAGTTATACAATCATCTTTGTTTCGGACAAGCAACAAACATCTGTGGAATGATTCAGCATTGTCGTCATGACTTTCGAATGGAATAACTAATCATAACAGAATTATAAATGTGTCCAACTAAACATTCGAAGGAAATTTCAGTGGTTCGAATTGCTGTGGAAATACAACAAGGAAAATCTAAATTAGTTCATCTAGTACTGATAGTGCTTTTCTCTCGTGCAGTCGTATGTCAACATTTGGCCGTATACATCGTAATCGTCAACACTTTTGGGCACACTGGCCGAAGGGGATCAACTTAAATAATGATAAACTTTGTTCCCCGTCAAATGCAACTCCTAGCAAGAAATTAATTTAAGAATTATTATTATATGAACAGGGTCCTCTGAAATTTTGACCTTATTTGGATTAAAACTGATTTAGCACAAGCCGTTTCAAGTTTGCATGCAAATTAGTATGGGGAAATCCTTATTTAGCGCAAGTTAAAAGAAAACCTACATAGCTTAAAGGAATACTCAAGAGCTTTCACCCAGCGAAAACCGCATCTTGATTAATCTTTTCAATAATTAGTAATCAAATATAATCTATACCGAGGTTTTCTAATTGCGTAACTCCTCAACAGTCAACATTGCTGTTCGTGGCGCGAAAGGTAGCTCACTCAAAAAATAAATTTTCCCATACTAATTTGCATGCAAACTTGAAACGGTTTGTACTAAATCAGTTTTAATCCAAATGAGCTCAAATTTTCAGAGGACACTCAAAACATGATAAAGAATCAGATGAGCGCTGTGGAGCAAATCGATTGTTTGAACCACCCTAATCTTCTTCTTCTATATAAATAAAAATGAATTTCTGTTTGTCTGAACCTTATAGACTCCGAAATTACTGAACCGATCGGCGTGAAAATTAGTATGCAGAGGTTTTTGGGGCCGGGGAAGGTTCTTAAGATGGTTCGAGACCCCTCCCTCCTTTGGAAAGAGGGGCTCCCATACAAATGAAACAGAAATTTCTGCATAACTCGAGAACTAAGCAGAGAATAAATCCATTTTTGGCGAAACGAAGTTCGTCGGGTCTGCTAGTATATATATCAAAACGAACTTTTTTATAGGAAATCTGGACTCCTACACTCCCGGCCAAAAGTTTGGGTTCACTCTCGAAAAATATAGGCAAAATTTTTTGGCCGTATTTTCGCCGTCTTACATCCGATTTCGGGTATTTTTAGTTGTTAGAGATCGAGGAATGGAAGGAAAATTGAAATGGTTACTAGATTCAAAACAGTTCGTTGCTATGAAAAACGACAACAAATTAAATGTCATTTCTTTTTGTTGTGTTTGTTATTGTCAAAAGATGGTCTAGTAGCCTAAAAATTTTAACATATCAACATGAAGAGAGTGATTCCTGAACAAAATATAATCAGAACACATCGAGATAGAGAGATATCGAGATAGGGAGGTTATCGAGACGTAGAAAACCAAAATGAATGTAGATTGAATGGGCCGAGGAAGTTATAGACATAGGGAGAGACATCGAGATATAGACCATCGAGATGTAGAGAGTCGACTGTACAAAGAATATAAGCAGATATTTCATCGTAGGTATTTTAAACAAATAATTTTTATTTTTTATGTGCTAAAGTATTACATTTAGATACACATTTTTCTCAAATTTATCTTAAATTCATTTCAGTTCAGGACATTGGCAAGTCAGATCACCCCCCCATAAAGGCATTCTGGTTTATTTATTTATTTCTCAGACTATATAAACCGTAAATAACAGTCTTCTCCATTCAACTCGATCCTTGGCTGCACGTCGCTAACGTAGCCCCGCAGTTTGCGGAGGGTCCGCAAATCATCTGCCACCTGATCGATCCATCTTGCTCGCTATGCACCTCGCCTTTTTGTTCCCGTCGGATCGTTGTCGAGAACGATTTTCATCGGGTTATTGTCCGACATTCTGGCTACGTGCCCGCCCCATCGCAGTCTTCCAATTTTCGCGGTGTGAACGATGGATGGTTCTCCCAGAAGCCTATGCAACTCGTGGTTCATACGCTTCCTCCACGTACCGCCCACCATCTACGACCCACCATAGATGGTAAACAGCACTTTCCTTTCAAAAAGTCCAAGTGCGCGTTGGTTCTCCACGAGCATTGTTTTGGGCTCGAACTCGAACAAATCCGTGGTGGGTGGCTTACATTGTCCTCACTTCAGCCTCTTACTATCATGTACTTTGTGTTCGACGTGCTGATGACTAGACCAATCGTTGTATTTACGGTATTTATGCAATATCTGGCGTATAGCAAACATCTGATCAGTTGAAGAGCGTTCACCCATAATTCCCGCCTGGTACAGTAACTGCCCCACGAACTGTACTCCATTTAGTGCTAGTCGACGGTATAAAATTTAAGAGAGTACCTTGTATGGCGTACAGCAAAGTGATTGTGCGGTAGTTGCTACAATCTAGATTATCGTCCTTTTTGTAGATGGGACACACGACACCTTCCAGCCACTCCTGCGGCAGAACATCATTCTCCCAAACGTTGGAAATTACCCAGTGCGGAGCGTTGTCTCCGTCTCTCTCCGATCTCGATCTTCCTGCTGGCGCTTTTTCCTCCGGGAAATCGAGCTTCGCCTGTTCCGCACCCATTTGTATCTTGCCTCGTTCGCCCTCGTACAATTTTGCAGCAATATCGCCCATGCTGTATTGTTCTCCTCCACTAACTGCTCACATTCACCGTCATACCAGTTGTTTCTCTGATCCGGAGGCACCGGGCTTAGTACTGCAATTGCGATGCTTCCAATGGCGGATAGAATATCTCTCCAGCCATCTTCAAGAGAAGAAGCGCCTAGCTGCTCTTTCGTTGGGAGTGCCACTTGCAGCTACTGCGCGTAGTCTTAGGATAGTCTACCGTCTTATAGCCTCCCCATGTATAGCCGCGGCACTCGACTTCGGCGCATGTTGTACACTGTCGAGAGTTTTAACGCAGGCATAATGCTACGAGGTAGTGATTCAATATTCGCACTGCGGTAAGTGCGGACGTTCGTGATGTCGGCGAAGAACTTTCCGTCAATTAGTACGTGGTCGATTTTGTTTTCCGTTTCTTGATTAGATGATCTCCATGTGCCCTTGTAGATATTCTTGCATGGGAAGAAAGTGCTTCGGACTATCAGTCCGATCGTTGGCCGTTGTCGTTCAATACGGTATGCAGACTATTTGGTCCAAACCGGTCTATACATTTCCTCCCTTCTTATCTGATCATTCATGTCACCAATGACAATGTTGGCGTCCCGCAGTGGACATCCATCGTATGTCTACCTCAGCTGTGCATAGAACATTTCATTTTCGTCATCGGTACCCCCTTCGTGTGGTAGACTGCCATCAAATCACGCGTTGGCGCATCTTGCACAGCATTACTAAGCAGGTTTCCACATATTTGGCAGCCACCTAGGTTGTTGCCGATTGTATCGAGCCGTATTATCTCTTATGTCGTTCGAAATGATTGGGGGCTGGGGCCGTCATCTCAGCTCTGTTTTGTGTCCCACACCAGGACTTGTTTTAAATTGGCTTTTTTTTGGTAAAAAATAAATTATTTTTTACCGAAAAAAGCCAATTAAAACAACAAACAGAGCTAGGGGAGCAATGTAGTCATTTTTGGTTTTTAGTAGTGTGTACTTCAATGATAACGTCTTGCAACAACAGTTGGTGTGTCTAGTTCAGTTGGTATGTACAGTTCGGTTGATAATAGTTGACCTGATCCACAAGGTAGGCTCGTAAGGAAAATGACAGTTCAAGAGTGACGCTTATTTTATAGCCTCATGTTGGAATACAAACGTAAGCATGTTGAGACCGCAGAGCATCGTCTCGGTTTAGCATATGTGAATATATTACTTACGTCACATGTTTAAACATTCAAACTGAATGTTTACACGCGTGCTGAGCCTGCGTTGTTTTTTGTATGCCATGGATGTGATTTTGAATTGTAAAAATTGAACAAACTTCTGTTACCAACTTTATTGTAAAATTCATCTCAGGCGGATCCTGTTCGGAATGTGCAGAGGGACTCATGAAATTCACAGTGCAAGCTTCGAACTTCACACGATTCAGAGCTACACAATTCGGAGTGTGTAGATTCTCTATTGGAAACTACTTAGTTCGAATGAGTCGAACTGGTGATTTATTTATTTACTTGTAATTTTATTCATTTAAGAAAAATAGTCTTAATGAATATGCCAATATTACATGATATTCAATTTTCTAATGTTATAAGCGAATTGAGATGCTGACATACCAAAATCAAACATATATTCAACGGAAGTAAACATGCGGATCATTGGCCAAATTGGCTGGTTAAATCCGTAAAGAGTGCGATAAAAGTTCGGTTGCAACAGAGATCGCTGTCTTAGCATTCTACCTGAAGTGCTAGAGTAATGCTGCGACAAAGTACAGGGGCAATTGACGTCAGCATTGAGCAATTTGACAATAAATGTTGCTTGCTGCACCTTACGACTTCAATCAATGGTTTCCAGACCAAGTACTTGATATCTGTCGCTATACGCTGGAAGGTTTCCGGGATCACGCCACGATAGATGTTTGAGGGCTATACATAAGAACCTTTTCTGGACCCGCTCAATTCGTAAGTTCCACCCCTAGTAACATTTTGGTTTTATACTGGTTTTATCACACTCTTGTAGAGTAAATTATGCTTTTCAAGAGCGTTATAAAACTTAAAATGTTACTTGGGACGTTCATTTATTTAGTCTACATCTAAACAGATAACACTGAATCAACAATTTGACGCCACAATACACGGTTCGAGGCCGCATCTCTCCATCCTCGAATACGCCCCACGCTCGCCAAGTCGTTCTGCACCTGGTCTGCCCATCTCGCTCGCTGCGCTCCACGTCGTCTCCTACCTGCCGGATCGGAAGCGAACACCATCTTTGCAGGGTTGCTGTCCGGCATTCTTGCAACATGCCCTGCCCATCGTACCCTTCCGGCTTTAGCTACGTTCTGGATACTGGGTTCGCCGTAGAGCTGGGCGAGCTCATGGTTCATTCTTCGCCGCCACACACCGTCTTCTTACACATCGCCAAAGATGGTCCCAAGCACCCGTCTCTCGAATACTCCGAGTGCTTGCAAGTCCTCCTCGAGCATTGTCCATGTTTCATGTCCGTAGAGGACAACCGGTCTTATAAGCGTCTTGTACATGACACATTTGGTGCGGTGGCGAATCTTTTTTGGTCGCAGTTTCTTCTGGAGCCCGTAGTAGGCCCGACTTCCACAGATGATGCGCCTTCGTATTTCACGACTGACATTGTTATCAGCCGTTAACAAGGATCCGAGGTAGACGATTTCCTCGACCACCTCGAAGGTATCCCCGTCTATCGTAACACTGCTTCCCAGGCGGGCCCTGTCGCGCTCTGTTCCGCCCACAAGCATGTACTTTGTCTTTGAGGCATTCACCACTAGTCCAACTTTTGTTGCTTCACGTTTCAGGCGGGTGTACAGTTCTGCCACCTTTGCAAATGTTCGGCCGACAATGTCCATGTCATCCGCGAAAAAAATAAATTGACTGGATCTGTTGAAAATCGTACCCCGGCTGTTACACCCGGCTCTCCGCATGACACCTTCTAGCGCAATGTTGAACAACAGGCACGAAAGTCCATCACCATGTCTTAGTCCCCGGCGCGATTCGAACGAACTGGAGTGTTCGCCCGAAATCTTCACACAATTTTGCACACCATCCACCGTTGCTTTGATCAGTCTGGTAAGCTTCCCAGGGAAGCTGTTCTCGTCCATAATTTTCCATAGCTCTACGCGGTCTATACTGTCGTATGTCGCCTTGAAATCAACGAACATATGATGCATTGGGACCTGGTATTCACGGCATTTTTGAAGGATTTGCTGTACAGTAAAGATCTGGTCCGTTGGCCGTCAACGAAGCCTGCTTGATAACTTCCCACGAACTCATTCACTAATGGTGACAGACGACAAAAGATGATCTGGGATATCACTTTGTAGGCGGCATTAAGGATGGTGATCGACGTTACGGTGTGCAAATTAATCCTGAACTTGATGCAGGAGAAGACCTAAAAATCGATAGATTCGGCGACGCATTTTCGAACATATCCAGATATTTAGCGGTTGAGAGTTGGCCATTAGAAACAAGCTTGTGAAAACTGAAAAAGCCTTTAAAAAGAAGACTGCCCTGCTGTGCAAAATTACTAATGATTGGGTAGTAAATCAAAATGCGCTTTCCCTTGAGTGAAAGCTCTTGAGTATTATTTCTAGTTGTGTAGGTTTTCTTTTCTCCATAAGGAAGGGTGGCATAAGGAAGCGCTATAATCAGTATATTGAAAGCCCAGATTAATCCGCCTAGCGGTGATGGTGCCTTTCTCGTTTCTTTCGAGTGAGTAATTTATACGCACTTTTGGTATGAAAAAATGTTTTTGGCCATAACTTTTGAACCCATAGTCCGATCCGGCCAATTTCAATAGGAAACAATGGGACAGGATTCGGCGTCGAATGCGAATCGGTTGAGGGTAAGTTCCAGAACAATTGGCGAGACTTTTTGCGCGCATACACACACATACATCACCTCAATTCGTCGAACTGAGTCGATTGGTATATAACATTCGTCTCGTGGGTCTCGTGGCTTTCTATAACAAGTTTTGCTCTGGAGCGAATATATAGCCTTTACTCGTACTAGTGTACGAGAAAGGCAAAAAATAATTTCCTCATACTCATTTCCATGCAAACTTGAAACGGCTTGTGCTAAATCAGTTTGTATCCAAATGAGCTCAAATTTTCAGAGGACACTCAAAACATGAGACAGAATTAGATGAGCGTTGTGGAGCTAAATTGATTTTTTGAACCACACTAATGGAGAGACATATGTAAATCGCAGTAGCCATTTGTGGAACCGTGCACTGCGCGGGACTGAAATGCGTTAAAATCCCCAAACATGTGTTGATTTTCTCGGCATAATTGTCCCGCCAAACTATTTTCATGATCATGGTCGCCAATTCTATTTGTGCGTGAAAAATTAGAATGATTTCAATGAAATTGAGTTTTTCGAATTAGCCTTGGGCTGAAAGTCTCGCTAATAAAGACAAAAATAGTTTTCCGAATGGTCTTATGATGTAGTATTCTTAAATTTCCTACCTGTTGAAGGTCAGTAATATAATAATTGGGGCTCAGTTTAAAATGCCATTTTCTCAAATGTCTTTCCTTGAATTTGGCACAAGAACGGCTGAAGAAGAGTTACCCATTTTAACAATCATGTACTTTATCTACACGCGTTTTCAAGGGCACACCACTCAATACGAAAGCAACGCACAACTGTCATTTTTATTATTTCACGCATGCTGTGATGCAAAGCAAAGCTTTTGAAAATGCGAGTAGATTCAAATTTGGATTCCGGGATGCTTGTCCATAATATATTTGTATATGCTAACTTATCGTTACGGTCTAGCATTCTTGAAATTTCTGTTTATTTCCTGAACTACTTAAACATATTACTTGAACAACAATATAATTTTGAATTTACCACTAGGGTGGGTGTACTAATTGTCGCCATACATAAGAACAACTATTTAAAAAAATAGGTGAAAGGCATGTGGGTGGTTTTTATATATCAAGCGAAAGGTTTTACTTCCTGATCCTTAGAACAGCTGTGAAAACCACAATAAAATTTGTTATTATCCTCAAAATTGATTAATCCATTATAGGAACGCATGCACAAGTTGTGGCACCATTCTTCATTTTTGTTCCTTATGGGTTGTTTTCTTATGGGATTAGCCAAATTGGGACCACTAGAGCGACAACTGGTGCAAAGGACGTCAAAATTAAAGAAAATCAATTTTTACAATTATGCTTTGCTTGTTTTGGAGGAAATCAAGGGTGTTATCGTATCGTATGAATATACTTTATCGATATGAACTTGATTTGCGGGGATTGGCCATTTGTCATATAAAGCACTAGTGCGACAACAGCCACAACTGGTACATCTAGCCTAATTACTTTTTTGAGCATTCTGTCTTTCATGATTTCAGGAGTTGTGCGAAATCATTCCGATATCAGCCAAAAATAATCTCCGCCAGTGTGCAAACATATTTTCAACAATCTCTTTTTAGTTTGAGTTCAACGACCAAATTAAGATAAAATTGAGATCTACTTAAACATCATTATACTAAAAGCATAATGGTTCTAATGGTTCATTCTCTAGATAATCATTTCGTACTCCCATCGAACGGAACAAAGAGCTTGCTGAAAGAAGAAATAACACGTTATTCCTCCGTTACTACCGTTGGAGGCATTGGTGCGTAGCAAAGGTTAACGTACGAAACACTTTGAGCCTTAGTTGCCGCAGAAACAGAAGGCAAAGAAAACAAATTTTTACTATTCGACTACGATTGGGAGTGAACATAGGAAAATCATCGAGACCACCTTGTTTTTGATTATGTATCGCTATACGTTTTCTAGCGATTACTAACTCAAACGGGTTATATTTTATCGCTTGGGTTAATATTTGGATGGCCAGAAGTGGTATAGTGATTTATGACCTACATATTGAAATAAAAGAAAAAAATATGAACAGATACCGCAAACGCAGGGATCCGAGTTGTGGAAAACCAATTTAATTCAGAAGTCCTATTTTTATTCTTAATTTAAGTGAATTTTGGGGTATATACCCCAGTTCTTCACTGAGAATTAAGAATTAAAGTAAACTTTTGAAGTCATTTGGGGAAGAAGGCTCAACCACGACACACATAATGCAGTTCGCCATGGAATGTGATTTGATGAAATGTTGGGAAAAAGCATTTGAATGCAGGCGGGACGTGATCCTACAATTTTCCAGCTTATTTTTACTATACCTGTGTGAAAAGCTTACATTCTTTTAGAAGAATTTAGCAATTTTGTAATGTCAAGATTTTTATTCAGATGTATGATTTTTATACGGCCAGTAATCGCATATTTGCTGCATTTTCTATTCTTATTGTGAAATTTTGCAATTATGTGTAGTAAACATCCGCTGATTGGATGTACTCTTATTGAAAAGCTACCGATTTTAGTGATACTCAAATTAACACCCCCCACCCTTCTCTCTAATAGAAATTTTCCTTAAAAAATAATAAATTGCCAATGAAGAAATCAGGGTTAAAACAATAAAGAAATATAAAAATATACAAAATTTCGATCATGGAGAAAAAAAAGTACGGTAGACCGGATTCTGCTTCAAATCAACTATATTTTTGCATTGATTTATAAATAACAATATTTATTGTTGATACAACCACAAATAGGATTGAATCAACCATACGCGATAGTTGACTCAATTCTCTAATATATTTGTTCCAACCATGCTTTCCAGCAACCATGCTCGAATACGCCCCACGCTCGCCAAGTCGTTCTGCACCTGGTCTGCCCATCTCGCTCGCTGCGCTCCAAGTCGTCCACGTGCTTTCCAGCTGTCACTGTCAAATAATACATCAGAAAATAACAATATTCATGGTTGTTTTTACATTCGAAAACGCTGTGAAACTACTTTATCGACAATATAATGACAACAACAAAAGAGGAAAAAGTGACAGAAGCAGAATCGAACTAGTTACATGGGGAGTGAGAGTCATCCACTTTACCTCTGCACCGTGCCTACTTCATGTAGACAGGATGATCTGCCGTAATCTGAACAAAAAAGACGTAAGTGCCAAATTACAACATGCATGTTCTCCATTTTTCTGTTAAAGAGTTAGATGAGTCGTACTCGTTAACACCATTTATGGAAAATAGCGTATACGTCACTTTTTCAGATTACGGCAGTGATCTATGTTGATCAGTTTGTACAGATTTTCCAAATCATGAAATGGTTGTCAAAAGGACAATATTATTATGCGATTCAAGATTGAAACTACAATAATATTCAATTCAATAAAGCATGTGAACATGCGCTGAAACAACAACATTGAAGAATGAAACAATAATATTCGCGTTGTTTGACAATCGGAATACTTGTTTCAATTCTTCTGCCTGATGAACATTAAAAAAAATCTTGAAATTCATATCAGCAATAAACAAAATTACAAAATTTTCCACAAAAAAATCTTTTTTCCATAAAAAAAAATAATACAATTTCCATTTTAAAATATAAAAAACAATAAGACTGAGATTTTTTTCCATAGATGACTCCTTCTTTTAAAAAGTTTATTGTTAATGGAAAATTTATTAGGATTTTTGCTTTTTTCTATTTTTTTTAAGAAAACTTTCTTATTTTTTTATTGTTCTTTATAAATACTACGAGGAAAGTTTTCAATTTTTTGTGGAAAATTTTGCAATTGTTTATTGCTAATATTGATTTATTTATGGAAATTTTATATTTATTACCTGCTTCTACCCTGATTATTAGCAATTTCCAATTTTTAGGGAAAATTTCTAATTCTTAAAGGAAATTTTATTTTGTTGCTATTATGTTTCCTCCTTTAAGTAGCTACTACGATAGCACACACCTGAGTGTTGTTTATGGAATGTGTCACCACGTTCAAACTGGACATATCAAGATTGTCATTTTAATCACTGTCCTTAAAAGTCTATATTGATGAACCTTGTCGACTAAACTAAAGCTTGCAAATACAACAAATTAGGTAAACAAATTTATTCATATTCCCGTTCATCGAATTCCATAATGCTGAACGTAGAGACGACTGATCGTGTTTTTGTTTAGAGTTTAGTAACCTAATCTGACGAATTCTTCTCAAAACAAACCATTTTCTGGTCAATGAGCCACATAAAAAGTAGGAAAACAAATTTACGAATCCGAAATATATGAAAAAAAAAACAAACAAGTCTTGATATAAGAAATGATCTGGACGCACCACATAGGAGTACGCAGTATAAAAGCTTGGCCAAAACTATGCCAATCATGTTGTCGGCTGTAAATGCATTCAATTTACAGTAAAGCGTATTTTATTGTTTTTGTGCTCTTTGTATTACACTAGTAGTGAAGTATGACCACCGGCGACGTCAGTTTTTATTATTAGGTTGAGCACCACTTGGCGTAAGAACGCTGCCTTTGGGAACTACAGCGAGCTTGCGACGAGTGGTGTCCTCCTCTCACTCTGTCAATGAGTATGGTTTTTATGTTAGTTTTCATTCTTTAATTATTACTTACCAAGATTGCTGAAAATGTGCTTCGTTTATTCACTTCAACTATATCAATTTGTCATCAGATAATAAGTCCCTGGATAATTTATTGATATTACAATTAATGGAGCAGATCAGATAAATTCGTTGCACTTCAAGCGCTTTATTTTTTAACAACCTTTTACATCCGAAAAATTCGTATCCTTTTCATCAAAGTCCAGCTCTTCTTTGAAAGCGAACCATTTTATGAGCTTTATCGTTTAAAATCATAAATATTTATTTTTTTCGCCTAGCTTTTCTTAGAAAACTTCACTATATTCAATTAAAAACAACTTACGATTGCGTGAGGATGCGTGAAATGTTTTTCGTGGAGCTTATTGAGGAAACTTCAATCTTTCCAACGCTGACAATTTTGTTGCTTGATCGGGCTTGGAACCTAATTAAAAGTTTAATTTTGTAAAACATATTATTGTTAAAAAGGTCAAAAAAGCTAGCAATTAATATCATCATTATGGATCACCTAAAAACAATTTCAGACCGAATCATGCTTGGAAACGATTTTACATACCCTCATTATTGATACCTATATTGATTTCCATCTTAAAAATCAATAAAAACCCAGAAAAACACGATAAAACATGAACATTTTTCATGGACAATTGCGATAAAACTAGCATGTAAATTATGGTGAATTTTGGCAGCCAGCATTGCTCACAAGTAATCAATATTGATCCAAAAATCCCAGGGCAAGTTAGTATTACTATTTGAGAGTACAAAAACGAAAAATAATATGGAGATATCTGAAAATATTGTTTTTGACTTTTGGCCAGGATTTGGGGTGAAATACTCCTTAGTGCGCACTTAGAAAATTAAGTAATAACAGTAAATTTCTTCAAATAGTTGTGGGATGATTTAAGTGATTAATCTTAAAGGGCAAAAAAAGGAATTTTCTCATGCAGAAAACATGATTTTATATCAACAAAAGTGTTTTCTTTCGCATAATTCATTTCACTCAGCGAAATAGAATATGATTTTGCACTTCATACAATCTTGATCGGAACAATCGATCAAGCCGTATGGGACAAGTTTTCCATGTGCTAATAGATAAAGAATTTAGACATTTGGAAGCATCCATAAAAACCTGTTCCATGCGTTGTGAATCGGGTATCGTCACTTTATTGCTGTACTGGAGCTACTCTAAAATCATGGTGCGTAATCGCTCGCCTCTATAAACGATTCCCCTTTGGCTGTGGTCAAAATTGATTCGATTAATCAACGGCGTGGCTCTTTATCAGAATGTGAATTAGTGCTTAGTGGGGTAATGTTGAATAAATATTGGAAATATTTTACTGGGCACAACAGGATAATAATAACTCCGTTAGGTACTGATTGTAAACACTGACTTTCTAACTTCCTTAAATCAATTTTTTGAATGGATTTAAATATAAAGTACACTAGAAGACCATAATAGACGAATTTCTAATCATAATGGACGTACGCTATTGACGGATTTTGAATCATGAAATAATCATAATCGATTGGTATGTGACACTATGCGTCTCCGAGCCTTCTATCAAAAGTTCGGTATTGGAGTGATCCTATAGCTTTTTAGTACCGATGTTACCGATCATTCAGTAATTTGCGTTCGATCATTTGTAGTTTGTGAATAACCCAGAAGCTGAATTCCAAAATGTGTTGTATGTTGGACTTCAAGTGCGAAGGTTTTTGTACAACTCTGCCTAATGGTTCGTTGTTAGAATTCAACTAATAACGGAGTTATAGCGCTAGTTGCAGTAACATAAACTAAATTATTGGAATTTAGTTATCATTTAGTCTAAGTTACTAAAACTATAGCTATAACTCCGTTACTAGTGAAATTCAAACAACGAACCATTGGACAGAGCTATAGGAAAACCTCTGTACTAGAAGTCCACCATACAACACATTTTGAAATTCAGCTTTCGGAATAATCGACTCAGCTCGACGAATTGAGGTGATGTCTATACGTGTGTATGTATGTGTACAAAAATACGAGACACATTTTTTGGAACTAGTTTTTTCTAATTGAAAATTTGCTTGATCGGTCATTGCGTTTTGGAGTTATTAAAAAAAACATTGTTTTTTTTATTCAAAATCGAAAAATTAACGCTAATAGATGTGAATTAATTGAACATTAATTAAATTAATTAAATCTATCCCCCATAAATGCTATTTTGACCAATTTTATGTGTGTTTTCATTTAATTTTACAATAGACGAGGAAGGCACCATCACCGCTAGGTGGATTATTGTGTTTTTAATAGTGTGACAGATTTGATGAATTATACCAAGACTTTCATCGAATGAAATAACGCATCGAGATACATAAAACGATATTAATATTGTATTGTACATAACTAGCATACTTGGAATCGAACTTATTTCGCATCATATCTAATAGTTCGTACTCCACTTTGTTTCATTGCGATCGTCATTCCTTGCAGTAGTACAGCGCACGGTATCCCGTATGCAGAAAACCAACAAAATTCTTGGTGACGTGAATTCCAAAGATTTTCATCCATAAAACAGCGGTCGTCCACATTACGGTAGGCAAACCGACGGACCAAAACTAACCATCCATCCAGCGTTGTCGTCGCCGACCGGCGTCCTTGAACGTTTCCATCAAAAGATGAGAACAGCAACAATGGTCGCGGCTAGGTCGTGATGTGCATAAATTATCATGCATTAGTCAATCACTTATCAGGCCTATGTTCCGGAAGGTTTGTAATTATCACATCTGGATTGTATATAGAAATTGCGGAACTGTATATCATATACACATATATGAAACAGAAATATCAGGATGTAAGTTGGTTTTAGGGAAAATTGTAAATGAGTTGCATCGTTGCATTACGGTTTTGTTTTCTTACGAAAGTTATTTCAGCAGTCAATTATAAAGCTGATTTCACACCTCTAAATCAATTACCGTGTTGGTCATACTCACATCTTAATAAAATCTTTTTTGTTTGAATTTTTGATCTCTCCAGTAGTCAGAAGGAAAATTTGAGCAGCACCTCGTTTTCCTTTTGAATACTATTTTAGTTTCTGTAAATTTCATATGATCTACTTCCAGAATACCTGAACATGCTGTTCATACTGTTTAAGGTTAATTTCCTACCTATGAGATGCTAATTTCGAGTGATTTCAAAACTTTCCAACCACAAATGTGTGCCCGGGGGGAGTTTTAATAGGCTGTAAAAGTGTTTGGCCATATGGTACACTAATTTTGTACACACATACATGTTCTCATCCACACTATTATTATTATTTATTCAGACTAAGGCCGAAGTGGCCTGTGCGGTATATAAGAGTCTTCTCCATTCGGCTCGGTCCATGGCTACACGTCGCCAACCACGCAGTCTACGGAGGGTCCGCAAGTCATCTTCCACCTGATCGATCCACCTTGCCCGCTGCACACCTCGCCTTCTTGTGCCCGTCGGATCGGAGAACCATTTTCACCGGGTTACTGTCCGACATTCTGGCTACGTGCCCGGCCCACCGCAGTCGTCCGATTTTCGCGGTGTGAACGATGGATGGTTCTCCCAGCAGCTCATGCAACTCATGGTTCATTCGCCTCCGCCACGTACCGTCCGCCATCTGCACCCCACCATAGATGGTACGCAGCACTTTCCTTTCGAAAACTCTAAGTGTGCGTTGGTCCTCCACGAGTATCGTCCAGGTCTCGTGTCCGTAGAGGACTACCGGTCTAATGAGCGTATTGTAGATTGTCAGTTTGGTACGGCGGCGAACTCTATTCGATCGAAGCGTCTTGAGGAGTCCAAAGTACGTACGATTTCCAGCCCCTATGCGTCTCCGAATTTCTCTGCTGGTATCATTTTCGGCAGTCACCAGTGAGCCCAAGTACACAAATTCTTCTTCCACCTCGATTTCGTCACCACCGATGCAAACTCGTGGTGGGTGGCTCACATTGTCTTCTCTTGAACCCCTTCCTATCATGTAGTTCGTCTTCGACGTGTTGATGACTAGTCCGATCCGCTTAGCTTCCCTTTTCAGTCTGATGTAGGCTTCCTCCATCCTCTCAAAGTTACGTGCCATAATATCTATGTCGTCGGCGAAGCCAAATAGCTGGACGGACTTATTAAAAATTGTTAATCCCTGCTCTTCGTATTACCCCTTCCAAAGCGATGTTGAATAGCAGACATGAAAGACCATCACCTTGCCGTAACCCTCTGCGCGGTTCGAAGGGACTCAAGAATGCCCCTGAAACTCGAACTACGCACATCACCCGATCCATCGTCGCTTTGATCAACCGTGTCAGTTTATCCGGAAATCCGTGTTCGTGCATTAGCTGCCATAGCTGGTCCCGATCGATTGTATCATATGCGGCTTTGAAGTCGATGAATAGATAATGTGTGGGAACGTTGTATTCGTTGGCAAATGGCGAACACCTGGTCCGTGGTGGAGCGTTCGCCCATAAAACCCGCCTGGTACTGCCCCACGAACTCTCTTGCAATTGGTGCTAGTCGACGGCATAAAATTTCGGAGAGTACCTTGAAGGCGGCGTTCTGCAATGTGATTGCACGGTAGTTGCTGCAATCCAGCTTATCGCCCTTTTTGTAGATGGGACACACGACACCTTCCATCCACTCCTGCGGCAAAACTTCCTCCTCCCAAATCTCAACAAAATAATATGAACTCAAAAGCTATGCCGAAAAATTGTCAAGTATCCAATATCTTACATAGATAGAAGCAAACCATATCACAACACTAAGCACTGAATTCACAAGAAGGGGTTTCATTTTCAAATTCTTGACGACGGTAACGACGTGGCGACCATATGATACGTTAAGTATGTTCAAAAGCCACACAGCTTTAAATCCTTCAGCTGATAAAAAAATCCAAAAACGAAAAAAATAGTTTATCACTTGAACTCACAGTTTTTGTCAGTTTATGTTCAGCATATGCCAAAGCAAAAATTCACTACTTTCGATTCGCACCAACGTTGTTGAGTACCTACCGACGACTGAAGCTGAAGGACAGCTAAAGATTTTAAGTTTATAATGGGAATTTACATGTTTCAAAACGTTCTAATAGTTTTAATAGGCTTTGCTTTTCGTGGGAGTGCCATCAGCTTGGACATATCGACGAATAAATCTTTGTTTACAAAATCACATACGTCCTTTTGAATAAGTACCCGAGAATTATTGTAATTGTATTTATGATTGTACCCCGTTTGGCATAAAGTCATTTGGCATAATGCCGTTTGGCATAAAGTCATTTGGCATAATAGCCGTTTGGCATAACGGCCGTTTGGCATAATGGTCGTTTGGCATAAAGTCATTTGGCATAATTGTTATTTGAGCTTTGTAATGGATAAGTAAGATTTGTTGAGCCATTCAGTTGATTGTACCCCGTTTGGCATAAAGTCATTTGGCATAATGCCGTTTGGCATAATGTCGTTTGGCATAAAGTCATTTGGCATAATAGCCGTTTGGCATAAGGCCGTTTGGCATAATGGTCGTTTGGCATAAGGTCATTTGGCATAATTGTTATTTGAGTTGTGTAATGGATAAGTAGAATTTGTTGAGCCATTCAGTTACGTGGTTTCCTTCATATGGGCAATACACGATAATTGGGAATGGAATTGTACGACGTGACAAGTTAAGAATAAAAAACCTGTCAAAACGGGACCATTTGAAATGTTGACGCACCTACCAGCAAGATAGATCAGTATTAAATTAAATTGACATTTGTGGCTTCTTTTGTCTTTCATGTAAGGGCAAGCAAGAAAACTTGAGCAAACGGTTTCAAAGAAAGGATCGTATTTCCCCTAGCGTACCAAACTCTTGAATTGAAAGAAGGAGTAATATTCTCTTGGCTTCTGCAGGGCAAATGCCTCATTTAAAAGAAGGGATAATTATTTCAGTTTCCTTAAGCCGAGCAAATGCCTGAATTAAAGGAAGAAATCATATCGTCTTTTGCCGTCTGCCGGACAAATGCACCTTTTAAAAGAAGGGAAATATCTTCCCGTGTCTTAAGCCAAGCGAATTCCTGAATTGAAAGAAGGAACCATTTCGACTCTATGACATTACCCATATATCCATTACTCATAACGCCATTACTCCAAAGACCACTACCACGAACGCCATTACCTAAATGTATGTCATCACCCCGAGTGAGTCACTACCCCGAATGAGCTAGTCCTGATTTCAAGTTAATAGTTTATTTCAGTGAAAAAAAATTCAATCAATAGAAATTTATTTATAATTCATGTGCATGATTATTACTTGTTTTACGACTTAATCAATAGCAGGCGACTCCAGTTGAGTAAATTACACAATTTTTACGATAATTTTTATCGTGGATCCTTACTTATTTTTCGATCCTTTTACAAGGTTCACCGTGTTGGACTCGCGATTCGTCTCATCGAACTCGAACTGTTTGAACCATTATCCTCTGTTTGCCTTATATTGGACAAATGCGTTCATTAAAAGAAGGCATTATCATCTCCGTTTGCCTTAAACCGGGCATATGCGTTCATTTGAAAAAGGCATTACCTCCTCTGTCTGCTTTGTATTGAACAAATGCATTCATCTAAAGAAGGCATTATCTCCTATGTTTGCCTTATACTGGGTAAATGCGTTCATTTCCAGAAGGCATTACCTCCTGTGTTTGCCATAAACCGTTACTGTTCATTTAAAGAAGGTATTTTTTCCACTGTACACCTATGTTAATAGAAAGAAGGTGTTATCTCTTCACTTACACCATTTCGTAGAATAGAACTTTTCCAGATAATAATGGCGTAGAATGATAATTTAAGTGAAAAATGTTTATTAAACATAAGCTTTATTGCGTTTATCTGAGTAACTCTAAGTAGTATATACTTTTATTCTAAACAAATTATTTTCAAAGATTGGCATTTTACGATTCATCGGTATCTGTGGGTGTTAAAAATAGTAATAGTAGAACACTACAGATTCGAAATGTATTCGGGCTAATGGACTTTCGGGGTAATGAACTTTCGAGGTAATGGATCTCGGGGTACTGTCCCATCCGGGGTAATGGCATTCAGGGTACAGGGGTGGAGCCACCATTTCCTCTCTGGACTTCTTTCGAGCGAATGCATTTTCAGAATGAAGGGATCATACATTCCTTTCCTTAAATCGAGCAAACGCCTTGAATAAAGGATTTATGTCGTCCTTTACCTTTTGCCGAGCAAATGCATCCTCTGAGTGACGGATTCTCATCTTCCCTTGCCTCTAACCGAGTAAATGCTTGAATTGAAAGAAAAACCATATCATCGTTTACCTTCTCTGGACCTTCTGCCATCCGCTGAAAGAAACGATCATATCTTCCCCCACATTAAACCGAGCAAATGCCCGGACTTGGAAGAAGGAAGCATATCGTATTTCGCCATCTACCGGGCAAATGTATCTTTTAAAAAATGGAACCATATCTTCTTTGATGTAACTGTCGGGAAGATGCATCCTTTGAAAGAATGGATCATATCCCTCTTTGTCTTAAACCGAGCAAATGCCTTAATTGGACAAATGAATAAAATCTCCCTTTGCCTTCGCCAAGAAAATGCATCCTCTGAAGGAAGGAGCTATATCTTCCCTTTCCTAGAACTGGATATTGCATACATTGAGAATAGAAACCATACATATTCTCCCTTGTGTTATGCATAAAAAATGCATTACTTAAAAAAAAGAAGCTTACTTTTTAAACTTATGAACAACAAAGTATGCTTTTGAAGAGATGAATATATGTCATGCAGAAATAACTTCATTTGCTTTTTATTGCACTTACAATTTTGTTATTTGACTTTCCGTATATTGCAGTTTGATTTAGTCAACGATGATCTTGCTGCCGACCCAGAGGTAAAAAGATTTTAAGTGAAATAGACAGATAATAAAAAGTCTAAATAAAGTACCTTCAAGCAGTGATTTGATAAAATCTGAACTTTGAGTCGGAAAAATCAATTTAGAACATCTCTTTTATAACCGTCTAAGACGAATTAAGTACTTAGTAAGTAAGTACTTAATTCGTCTTAGACGGTTGAATACATTCCACTAAAAGAGCTATATATATATTTTTCTGATCTCTTTTATAATTATCATTATAAATAATTGAACAGATTATGCATAAGTTTCGAAATTGATGATTACACAACTATTATGCCAAATGACCATTATGCCAAACGGCCATTATGCCAAACGGCCTTATGCCAAACGACATTATGCCAAACGACCTTTATGCCAAACGGCCTTATGCCAAACGGCGTTATGCCAAACGACTTTATGCCAAATGACCTACCACCATTCAGTTACGTGGTTTCCTTCATATGTGCAATACATGATAATTGGAAACGGAATTGTACGGCGTGACAAGTTAAGAATAAAAAAGCTTCCTGTCAAAACGGAACCATTTGAAATGTTGACGCACCTGCCAGCAAGATAGATCAATATTAAGTTAAATTGACATTGGTGGCTTGTTTTGTTTTTCACATAAGGGCAAGCAAGAAAACTTGCCCATTTCTCCCTTTTATGAGCAAATGGTTTCTAAGAAAGGATCATATTTCCCCTTGCATTGAACCGAGCGTACCAAATTCATGAATTGAAGGAAGAAATCATATTCTCTTTGGCTTCTGCTGGGCAAATGCCTCGTTTAAAAGAAGGGATAATTATTTCCTTTTACTCGGCTTAGTAAATACCTGAATCGAAGGGAGAAATCATATCGACTCTTGCCGTCTGCCGGGAAAATGCACCTTTTGAAAGAAGGGAAATATCTTCCCGTTTCTTAAACCAAGCAAATTCCTGGATTGAAAGAAGGAATCATTTCGACTCTATGACATTACCCATATATCCATTACCCATAATGCCATTACCCCAAAGACCACTACCACGAACGACATTACCCGAATGAATGTCATCACCCATCACCCCGAGTGGGGCACTACCCCGAATGACCCAGTACCCCCAATTGTCCTGGATCCTTACTTATTTTTCGATCCTTTTACAAGGTTCACCGTTTTGGATTCGCGATTCGTTTCATCAAACCCGGACGATTAGTTCTTGGTCCAAAAACTCCCATTACATATCATGTGCTACCTTTGAAGATTGTTTAAGCTGAGGGGAGAATTTCGAGAAAATTTCAGCCCACGTCGAATGGGCTTGAGACGACTCGCGAACATGTATTTAAACAGAGTAAAGGTGTAGAAAAAGTTGCTTCTGAAATTTCCCGAGGATAAACCATACTGTGACAAGAAGGGCATGACAACAAGACCCTAGCTTGAGAAAATCTCTTCTGTTCTTCGAATATGCTTGTTCCTCTCATGGCATGGTAGGAATAATTTCGTTAAACTTTGCAAACGCAATCATTTAAAAGAGGTATCAGTTTTTGTTCGCCTTATATCGGGCAAATGCATTCATCTAAACAAGGTATTATAATCTCTGTACACATTAAACCAACAAATGCGTTTATTAAATATTTTCTTTTTTACCAACTCTTTTCACCTCATATCCGGCAAATGTGTTCATCTGAAGAAGGCATTATCAACTCTGTTTGCCTTAAGCCGCCTGCATTTATTTGAAGAAGGTGTTATCTTCTATGTTCACCATATACCGGGCAAATGCGTTCATTAAAAGAAGGCATTATCAACTCTGTTCGCCTTGTATCGGGCAAATGCGTTTATCTACAGAGGGCATTATCACCTGTGTTCTTTTTTTTTCTTTTTTCCTTTTTTCCATTTCACCTGTGTTCGCCTTAAACCATTATCCTCTGTCTGCCTTATATTGAACAAATGCATTCATCTAAAGAAGGTATTATCTCCTATGTTTGCCTTATACTGGGCAAATGCGTTCATTTAAAGAAGGTATTATTTCCACTGTACACCTATGTTAATAGAAAGAAAGTGTTATCTCCTCTCCAGATAATGATGGCGTAGAATGATAATTTAACTCAAACTTTTGTATTAAACATAAGCTTTATTGCGTTTATTTAAGTAACTCTAAGTAGTATATACTTTGTTTTAATAAATTCTATTAGAAGATTGTCATTTTTCGATTCATTGGTACCTGTGGGTGTTAAAAATAGTAATAGTAGAAAACTACAAATGAAACTGCCGGGAAAATGTATCTTTTGAAAAATGGAGCCATATCTTCTCTGATGTAACTATCGGGGAGATGCATCCTTTAAAAGAAGGGATCATACCCCTCTTTGCTTTAAACCGAGCAAATGCCTTAATTGAACAAATGAATAAAATCTTCCTTTGCCTTCGCCAAGAAAATGCATCCTTTGAAAGAAGGAGCTATATCTTCCCATTCCAGGAACTGAATATTACATACATTGAGAATAGGAACCATACATATTCTCCCTTGTGATATGCCTAGAAAATGCATTACTTGAAAAACAGAAGCATATACTTTTTAGACTTATGAACGACAAAGTATGCTTTAAAAAAATGAATATATGTCATACAGAAATAATTTCATTTGCTTTTCGATGTACTTACAATTTTGCTATTCGACTTTCCATATATTGTAGTTTGTTTTAGGTTTTAGTCAACAAGGATCTTGCTGCTGACCCAGAGGTAAAAAGATTTTAAGTGAAATAGGCAGATAGTAAAAAGTCTAATTAAAGTACCTTCAAGCAGTGATTTGATAGAATCTGAACTTTAATTCGAAAAAATCAATTTAGAACATCTCTTTTATAATGTTAAAGTGACAATCATTATAAATAATTCAACATATTATGCAAAAGTTTCGAAATTCATGATTACACAACTATTATGCCAAATGACCATCATACCAAACGGCCATTATGCCAAACGGCCGTTATGCCAAACGACATTATGCCAAATGACCTTTATGCCAAACGGCCTTATGCTAAACGGCGTTATGCCAAATGACCTACCACCGTATTTATTGTATATCTTGGCATATACAATTCACCTTGCATTATTTTTATTATCTTTATTATAGAGATTTACAGCTCTAGGCTGGCTCATCCCTTACTAAATTGTAAGATTTCAATTCAATACAAAATCTTCCGAAATTGTTGCCTGCGCTGGAGGCGCCATTTTACAAAAAATATTCTATGAGAAATAAAACATTCATATGATTCACGAGGTCAAACTAAAGCCTGTCCACGTTAAATTTCGGACACCCATCGCATAGAACGATTTTTGAAAAATTTCACAAACCACTGAGATGATCAATTTACATGACAGCTGAATCTGTCTGCTTTATGTGCTGCTTTCAGCATGTTTTAAATACGCCAAAATTGATTAAATGACGACAGATCGATTGGACACATTAGCTAAGTGTCCGAAATTTAACGTGGACAGGCTTTACTTACCGTCTAATATATAATAAGCAAAACAATCCATGTCAAATGTATTTCTTTCTTTTTGACCGACATTTGACAGCTATTCCATTACATATCATATACTGTGTCCCACAATAATTGGCCCAACCCTTTTTTAGAATAACTTTTTTGCAACAATATATCCTGAATTTTGCGTATACTAAATACTATGGGTTGTTTGAAACACTGGCCGAAGAGTAACAAGGAAGGGCAAATAAAATCGCGCAAAAATTATCGGACCGCTGCACCCTTTGTTTTGCATTATGCCGCTATCCGATAACTCGCCTGATATCATTTGTCTGATCAACCGATAGCGATTCCGATTTGACTGATAGATCGAGAAGCGACATCTATGCATGAAGTATATCATCGCACATCACTAGCTGTTCCCTCGTTCATCGACTACCGATTCAGCCATGTATGCGACAACTTGCGTTCTTTGACATCCGTCTTCGTCAACCACAGTAAAGTGACAGCTATAAAAGGAACCTCTGCAGCATGGACTTGGCTTCTTTTATCGTCATGGAATCAACCAACAGGTGGAGTTGAAATCACCATCAAAAGGCGTTGCAACAGAAAATTTTGGACAGCAAGTGTAGAATTTGAATTAACAGTTAAAGTTGATTTTGTAGTTATTAAATATTTGTAGTTATCAAATGAAAAGTGGATTAAAGTTATTGGATTAGTTGTGTAAAAAGTGTTGAAATACAGTTAGAACAATAGAACCTAACCTACTAGTGTAGTTATACATAAACTATAATAAATTGGACTATTCAGTGATTTAAGTTGGGAGAAGTGAAGAATTCGGAAATAAATCTAGTTCTTATCCGCTGTGCTAATCGACATTGGTCCTTCGAACCGGATAGCGTGAACTCCGCTAGTCCGCCAGCTAGGAATCTTCGCCAAACCCAGCCACGTGTCCAGGAGAATAGCTGTTGGGAGTTACTTATATAATTCAAGGCACATATATTGCCTTTTCAAGGTAATTATCACTCCAACAACTCTAACCCGTCCCGTTTGAGCTACGCGGTCTTCTGCCTTACAGACTCCTTCGTGAATTCCGCTAGTCTGCCAGCCAGGCATCTTCACCAAACTCAGCCACGTATCCTGGAGGTTAGCCGTTTGGAGCATTATATAATACAAGGCACATATATTGCCTTTTCAAGGTAATTATCGGTCCAATACCTGTATCCCGTCTCGTTTGAGCTGCGTGGTCTTCCGCCTTACAGATTCGATCGATCCTTTATCTCCGTCTAATCCCATCATGTCCACGGAACGACGCATCAAGGGCCTCAAGACGCGCCTGAAGAGCCTTTTGACGTCGTTCAGACTCATCAAAACGTTCGTAGACGAATACCAGGAAGAACGAGATGCTGTCCAAGTCTCGGTACGCTTGGAACATCTTGTGGCACTCTGGAAGGACGTCAACGCAACTCAAATGGAGCTTGAATCGCTGGACGAAGATGGATTGGACCAGAACCTCAAGATCCGAACAGATTTCGAATCTAGTTATTTCCAAGTCAAAGGGTTTCTACTCTCACTCAACACCTCTGCTGTCCCTAGCCCCGCACCTGCTTCTCAGGCAACAACACAACTTCCTCCGTCGTCGTCAGTACGGCTACCCGACGTAAAACTGCCCGTATTCTCTGGTCACATCGATAGCTGGTTAAACTTCCATGACCTCTTCGTCTCTCTCGTTCACTCGTCACATGAACTCTCAAGCATTCAAAATTCTACTACTTGCGGTCTTCCCTATCTGGAGACGCCCTTAAGCTCATCCAGACAATCGTCCTCAGTGCCAATAATTACCAAGTGGCCTGGAATTTGTTGGTTGATCACTATCAGAACTCCTGTCCGACTAAAGCAGTCTTACGTAGACTCGCTTTTCGAATTCACGTCACTGAAAAGAGAATCAGCGTGTGAATTACATAGTCTTGTCGAGATATTCGAAGCGAACGTCCGAGTAGGTACTTAAATAGATGGGAAAAAGAACTGAATGCTGGGACATACTCTTGAACATAATGCTGAGCAACAGGCTCGACTTGACTATGAGGCGTGATTGGGAGGAATATTTGTCATCGAAGGGGAATGTAACTTTCAACGATCTCACGAACTTCATTCAAAGAAGAGTCACGGTGTTACAGACAATCCACAAATCGATCGATACTGTATACCAAAGTTCGACGAAAAGACCTGCCTCCCGTCCCATCGCCAGCCACGGGGCCAGTCAACCGAATTACCGGAAATGTCTCGTCTGCTCTGACCATCATCCATTGTACCTGTGTCCCGTTTTCTCAAAAATGACAGTTGAAGATAAGGAGAAGGATGTTCGACGCCACCAATTGTGCCGAAATTGTCTCAGGAAAGGTCACCAAGTACGTGAATGCCCGTCGTCAAGCACATGCCGCAAGTGTAAAGGTCGCCACCATACCCAGCTCTGTCATGGTGGAAAGTCAGTCTCTGTGAACTCCAGGACTGAAGAATCTAGTACACCGAATATTGCTTCTGTCCCTGTCGTAGAAGAAATCCCAAGAAACTCCACCGCTGCCATACCTGAACACGTTAGCTGCACTTCTTCTGGCGTGCAAAGGAAAAGCGTCTTACTGGCTACCGCGGTAGTCATTATCATCGATGACAATGGTGTCGAACATGTCGCTAGGGCGCTACTAGATTCCGGCAGTGAATGCTCGTTCATGACTGAATCGCTCGCTCAACAGCTAAATGCTAAGCGCACTAAAATCAACATTCCAATTGCTGGTATCGGTCAGTCCTCAACCAACGCTCGCTCAAAACTAAAATCAACCGTTCGATCTCGTTTTGGTAATTTTTCGACCGCCGTGGAGTTCTTGGTACTCCCGAAAGTAACAGTAAATCTACCATCGATATCCATTGACGTATCGTCCTGGGAAATTCCTCATGGAATCAAGCTAGCAGATCCATCATTCTATAATACAAGACCAGTTCAACTCGTTCTCGGGCGGACATTTTCTTCGACCTCTTCGGGTGTCCGGTCGGATTCAACTCGGCGAATCTCTTCCGAATCTCGTCAACTCAGTTCTCGGTTGGATCGTATCTGGAGCAACTGCCAACCTTCTACCGACACAATCGATCACAGCTAACGTCGCTACAGTAGCAGATCTTCATCAACTCATGGAAAAGTTTTGGATCATTGAGGAAAACAAGGATGTTCCATTCTTTTCCGTTGAAGAAGCAGCCTGTGAGGCTCATTTCCGCAAAACAGTTTCTCGCTCTCCTGAGGGACGTTATATCGTTCGCCTTCCGCTGAAACAAAACGCTTTACTGCACCTCGGTGATAACCGCCGCTCAGCCATTCGTCGTCTGCATCTCGTCGAAGGTCGTCTCACTAGCAATCCAGAGCTGGGTGGTCACTACCGAAATTTTATGCAAGAATATGAAGAATTAGGCCATATGAAACTAGTTCGCGATTATGAAAACCCACCATCTCCCTGTTATCATCTGCCTCATCACGCCGTTCTTCGAGAAGACAGCACGACAACAAAACTTCGTGTCGTGTTTGACGCATCCTGTAGAACCACGAAGGGATCATCCTTGAATGACGCTCTCATGGTTGGCCCAATCGTCCAAGAAGAGCTCCGCTCAATCATCATGCGCTCCAGAACCCACGCCATTATGCTCATCGCCGACATAAAGCAAATGTTTCGCCAAATACGGATTGATGAAAGAGACACACCACTTCAACGAATCGTTTGGCGATCGTCTCCAGACGCAACTTTAAACACGTATGAGTTGAAGACCGTGACATATGGCACTGCTAGTGCACCCTTTCTGGCCACAAGGGTACTCCGTCAGCTTGCCGATGACGAACAACACCGCTTTTCAGAGGCCGCCGACGTTCTACGCAAGGACTTTTACGTGGACGACCTGTTCTCCGGAAGTAAGACTGTGGAAGAGGCTATCAGACTTCGTAACCAACTAGACTCTTTACTCTCTGCTGGAGGCTTTGAGCTACGTAAATGGGCTTCAAACGTGGAGGAAGTCCTAGAAGGCGTGCCCCAGAGCACCGAGCGTTAAAGACATCAGTAGATCTCGATCGTGACGAATGCATCAAAAGTCTTGGGCTACATTGGGAACCAGCAACCGACCAACTTCGTTACAAGATCGACCTACCTTCGAGTAACGACACTCAGCTCACGAAGAGGATCGCACTGTCCCAAATTGCTCGTATTTTTGATCCACTTGGCCTAGTCGGACCCGTTATAACAACGGCCAAGTTGTTTATGCAGGCTCTATGGACATTGAAGGCTAACGATGGAAACATATGGGGATGGGACCAGGAACTTCCGCCTACCTACAAAGAACGATGGTTCAATTATATGTCTCAGTTGCCATACCTAAATGATCTCCGCATAGAACGATACATCCTTTGTTCGAATCCTTCATCCATTCAGCTCCACTTTTTTTCTGACGCATCTGAGAATGCCTATGGTGCTTGTTGCTATATCCGTTCATCGAATTCAAACGGAGAAACTAAAACCGCACTTCTTACGACAAAATCAAAAGTTGCCCCGTTGAAGCAACAGAGCATCCCGCGTCTCGAACTTTGTGGCGCGCTCCTTTCCGCGGAACTGTACGAGAAGGTAACCAGCTCACTGCAGATCCCTACAGATACCTACTTCTGGGTGGACTCGACGATCGTTATTTGCTGGCTTAACTCTACTCCGTCAACCTGGACCACTTTCGTTGCGAATCGTGTCTCAAAAATACAACTTGCCACAAAAAATTGTACTTGGAACCATGTTTCGGGACAACAAAATCCTGCTGACCATATATCTCGTGGTTTGTCTGCTGAGAATCTACTCCACGACGAGCTTTGGTGGAGGGGCCCACGATGGTTAGTACTGCAGAAGAAAAACTGGCCTGTCCAGCAAGCAATTAACTCTGCTGATAGCATCCTCGAGGCAAGAAAACCGTCTACCATCGCACTTTCCGCCGTCACAGAACCATCGTTCATTGATGATTTAGCCACCAAGTTTTCAAGCTACCATAAAATGCTACGGGTGGTGGCTTACTGTCGACGTTTCATTAATCATTGTCAGGAAGATCGAGACCATCCAGAACAGTCATCACTGCAGAAGAACAGCAAGCAGCGGAAATGAACCTGATACGATTGGTGCAGCAACAATCATTCACCACCGAATGGAACCAGTTGGCCTGAAATCCCGTATTCGCAGGTTTCACCCATTCATTTCGGTCGACAAGATAATTCGAATCGGTGGTAGACTAAAAACGCGCAACAACCCTATGACAGTAAACACCAAATCTTACTACCATCCGCCCACGCCTTTTCAAATCTTCTCGTACGGCACCTACACGAAACAAATCTTCATGCTGCACCGCAAATGCTACTCAATATCCTTCGTTTGCGTTATTGATTACTGGGGCCAGAAGTCTGGCTCGAAAGATCGTTCAAAACTGTATTGCATGCGCCAAAATGAGACCAAAACTTGTTCAGCAATTCATGTCTGAGCTTCCAAAGGAAAGAATCACCGCCGCTCGTCCGTTCACCATCACAGGAGTCGACTATTGGGGTCCAATATTGTTAAAACCAATTCATCGTAGAGCAGAACCGGGAAAGGCATACGTGGCAGTCTTCGTCTGCTTCGCAACAAAGGCTGTGCACCTCGAGCTGGTGGGGGATTTAAGCACTAGTAAATTTATTCAGGCACTCCGTCGTTTTGTAGCCCGACGTGGGCTGTGTGCTGAAATTTTCAGCGATAACGGCAAGAACTTTGTTGGTGCAGCAAACGAACTACGTCGAATCGTCCGGAGCGATCAGCACCAACAATCGATTGCGGAAGAATGTGCTGCTAAGGGAATACCAAGGCCTCACATTTTGGAGGACTGTGGGAAGCAGCGATACAGTCTGCTCAAAAGCACTTTTTCAGAGTTTTAGGGAATCACACTCTATCGATGGAGGATATGCAAACACTTTTAGCACAGATCGAATGTTGCCTAAACTCGCGACCATTAGTTCCTTTGAGCGACGATCCTCTGGACTTCGAACCTCTCAGCCCTGGACATTTCCTTACTGGAACATCGTTGAAGTCCGTTCCAGATGTCGATGTCACCAACATTCCATTAAATCGCTTGAAGGCTCACCAACAAATACAAAAACTCCTACAGCAAATTTGGCGGCGCTGGCATATTGAATACCTTTTGCACCCTTCAAACTCGCACGAAATGGATCAACCCTCCGGTAGCCATTCATCGGAACCAACTTGTGCTGCTTAAGGAGGACAACGCCCCGCCTTATCAATGGCCTACTGCTCGAGTCCTCGAAATACTGCCAGGAGTAGATGGAGTCACAAGAGTCGTTACCGTAAAAACACCTGCCGGAATATATACAAGACCAGTTTCGAAAATCAGCCTTCTTCCTATTAGTACACCAGTAGATGCAAACGATGAACCGCAACCATAACAAAAACAATTGGAACACTACTCCAGCTGCTGCCTACGCAGTTGAGTCCTGTATGCACAGGTCCACAGTTTCCCGCGAGGCGCGCCGAAACATAGAGAAAATCAAAGGTCCTTGTTATCAAAGGGTCAGAACACAAACATCAATTGACAACACGGGTTTCATCGACAATAAACCGAATCGCATCTGTAAATCATCGCCAAAGACGAAGCACCAGTCAGAACTCGATCTTCGAAGGGCCAGGATGTTCGCATATGCGAGAAGCGACATCTATGCATGAAGTATATCATCGCACATCACTAGCTGTTCCCTCGTTCATCGACTACCGATTCAGCCATGTATGCGACAACTTGCGTTCTTTGACATCCGTCTTCGTCAACCATAGTAAAGTGACAGCTATAAAAGGAACCTCTGCAGCATGGACTTGGCTCTTTTATCGTCATGGAATCAACCAACAGGTGGAGTTGAAATCACCATCAAAAAGGCGTTGCAACAGAAAAATTTGGACAGCAAGTGTAGAATTTGAATTAGCAGTTAAAGTTGAATTTGTAGTTATTAAATATTTGTAGTTATTAAATGAAAAGTGGATTAAAGTTATTGGATTAGTTGTGTAAAAAAGTGTTGAAATACAGTTAGAACAATAGAACCTAACCTACTAGTGTAGTTATACATAAACTATAATAAATTGGACTATTCAGTGATTTAAGTTGGGAGAAGTGAAGAATTCGGAAATAAATCTAGTTCTTATCCGCTGTGCTAATCGACACCATTTATTCTATTCTATTGCCATACATTTTATAAATGTTTCAAAAATTCATTTTAATTTTTAACGGTTTTCTACTACTTTTGTGGACGTCTTCCAATAAATTTAAGATATTTTTACACGGATTTCATTCGAAAATCTGGAAATATGTAGGTCCACCGACAGTTTCAAAAACAGGGAATGTTTACAACTTACATCGACTTTCAGGTTTATTTTTTTATACACCGCCGAACATTTATTTATATTAAGCTTATTTCTTTTATGCATAATTCAAATTGAATGAAAAATGAAAAATATTTTACATTTTGTTCATAGCGAAGTGAACCGTGTCTTTCGATTGCTTATTGGTTTTGCTATTGCTATGAAGTTCGAGTCAAGTACGAGACACTGAAGACGACCTTACTGTTGAGGTCGAAATACGTTCACATTAGTGGAGCGTGAGTATTTAGAATGTCTGGTGGCTACACACATACTTCATCACTGATCAAGTGAGGTTGTGTGAGCTATTTGCCAGTCGGGCAGACCCGACCGCATTGTGTAGGCACATAATATACATATTCACATAGGTCATATATGTTTCGTCGTCACGAAGTAGTTAAGATATCGAAGTCTTCGTGAAAATGTGTAAGACACGCGTTGCTTTTCCGTTTTTGTATCATCATGAATATGGCGTCGTTCAAAAGAAATAATTAATCGCTTACCAACGCGATTTCCAATATATTTCCTTCCCAACTATGCCTATTCCTTTCCAGTGCGCTCATGGAGATGCAGAGGATTCCTTGGTCTCTTGTAGCAATGAGTGGCGAACTAATTTTCCTCCCCTTATCCTAATTGACTGTGAGGACGTGGCCGGCATCGTTATTGGTCTTGAATTAAAGAAACTCCGAAGCATGTACATTCAGAATAGCTTTCTAGGCTGATTTTCCAAATGATCGTATGTTGACCGATTCCTGTAATTTCGATCTTATGGTTTATATGCTCGAGGCTTATGGTTCACTATATGTGCTTGGCGATAGCAAATAACGAAAGTTTTTTGAGAAAAAAAACTTCAGATTCTGAGCGGCTTCCGTGATATTTTAATCATGATTCTGAAAGAAATCCGTTCGGGACTCTGAACAGAATCCATTTGATTTTTCAACAGAATACATTTGGAATAATAAAGAGAAGTCGTATGTGATTCTGAACAGAATTCCGGTCGAGATTCGGAGCCGGATCCTTTTGGAATTCATTTGAAGTTCTGAATAGCGTCCGTTTAGGTTTAGGAGTCCGAATCTGTTTGAGATTCTTAACATAACCCATTTGGAATTCATAGCTCAAACCGTTTGGTTGGAAGTTTGGTGACGGTTGTGAAAGGATTCGAACAGATTCGTTCGCGATTCTGAACAACATCTGTTTGGAATTCTAAGCATGGATGAAATCTTGATTTCGTTAAATATGTTTTGTATAGTAAAGTAAGTTGACATAATAGTTGATAGTCAACGTATTTTCGGGAAGTTATAATCCAGCAATATTATGACGCGTGAATGACGCGCTGCTGCTGCTGCTGCCACGATCGCCACAGATACCGTCGAACGCCAACGCCACCGAGCCGTTGTTACTAGACCGCTACCAGACGGTCTACGCTCTAGCGAAGCGGTCCGCTCGCCGTGAAATCTAGAGCGAAAATGGCGCGCGCGAAAGGCACGGCTCTTTTTATGCCCAGAGATACTGAAGCGGTGGGCCAAAAGGTGCGTACCTTACATCAATCTGATGTCCGTGTTGGATATGCATGACCGCGATTGGTTGGATCTGAAATGTTTACCAGGCGTGAAAGAACTAAACTTTTCAATAGTTTGACGTTGGTAATTAATAGTTTTATTACAATTAGCGAATTGATTGATAATTTTATTGAGTTTGCGAATTGATTGATAATAAATCCATCGAAAGTTAAAGTCGCTATTGACATGATTTCGTGACGGTCCCCAATTTAGAAATTTTTATTTTGCACCCTGTATCCGAGGCTTCTCTTTAGGCGTAGTTTACGTAAAAAAAACTGCATCGGATAGACAGACCCACCGAGAAGTGACAATAATTTGCTTTGTTTACGCTAATTTTATGTTGGGGACCAGACAGCTGTGTAAATCAAGTTGAAATTCATCCTCAGAACCAGTGTACCTAGCTTTTGGTGATTTTAAAAAGAAATTTATCATGGGGTATAGCCTTCCGAATCAGTTATTTATAATGACAGTTTGCGAAAAATGTCTCTCACGGTATGCTACATATCGTATATGTATAAAGAGAGGATAGGTGAGAGATTTTTCCATTCTCTTTTGAATTCAAACCATTCCGTAGGGGAGACTGGGTAGACTTGATCCCCTTTTCTGATTTCCGATGTATCACAGCCAAAAATAAATAAACATACGCGATTTCCACACAGACTCTCTAAGAAATATAGTATTTAACTTTACTGATGTTATTGATACACAATCGATTTTTCAGAGTGCTGTCAAAAATCTACTTTTAAAATATTCGGGGGAAATTGATCCCTCACCAAGAACTTGCTTTGATAAAATTAGAAAGGGGCCCTCAGATTTTTTAAATATTTTTCCTTCAAAATACGCGCAATTTTCGAATTGCTGTGCGTATACATAAACGATTTTTGTTATTGAATTCGACAGCACATGCAATTTTAAAATTTGAGGAGACTTGATCCCCTTTCTATGATATCTACGCAATAAATAATTTTTCCTGCCAACCCTCCATCAGATCTGTCAAATCTACAAAAAATTAGAAGCCTGAGAACACATTTAAATTTTTTTGAATTTTTTCGCCAAATTTTTGTATGGGTGACTAATGGGGGATCAAATGTCCCCATATTGAGGCAATAACTTCAAATCCAAATATCCCAAAACTTTGATGGAATGTTGACATTTTCATCAGTACAAATCATTAAGCAAATTTATGGCTTTGTGCTGTGAAAAAACGAAAGCATTTGGTCATTGTTATGAAAAGTTATTAAGAGCCAGTTCGCGAGAAGCGCGACCCCCTCTTGTATCGATATTCTCCGATTTGGATGAAATTTTCAGGGTTTGTTCATATATGTAAGAGAAGACATTTAGCAAATTTTCAGATTTTTTCATTGAGGGGAAGTGGGGTAAAACGGCCCTTCAAAAATTATTGTTCAAAAATCGCCAAAAACAAAAAAATGCAATAACTTTGGCAATGAGTGACCGATTTTGTTAAAATTTTGCACGTTTTTTCTACTCAATTAGTTCTTTGTACCAAGTGGTTAATAGGGTTATAAAGTTGTTTACTTTAGGAGAAAATTGACTTTTTCGATAAAAAATTGTCGTTTTTCCAAAGGGAATATTTTTCACCAACAGATCTAGGATAAAAAACTAAACCCGTAAGGCAATTAAGGAACTAAAGAGCTTTCATCTCATATATAATGTAGAAGCGCCAACTCAAGAATTTCTAAGAAAATCGCAATTTTCTGCAACACTGTTTATTCAAACGAAAGTTCGCACAAATTTTGACCCTTCTTAAGTTGATGTTTTCCGATCTGGGGTAAACTGTCCAAACTTTTTTGTTTAAGTTGAAATTGAAAATCAGAAATTTCCATTAGGGGAGTGTAGGGTAAAATAGTCCTTTAAAAATAAATGTCAAAACATACATCATTTTTTTTATGTGAGTTCTAGCAGAAAATACATAAGTTTTAAAAAACTGTTTCTTCTTCCTTTCAATTCATCTATATTTTTCGTCTCAATAGATACGTATATCCTTCGCTGATCTATATTAGATAGCAAACTATTTGCAGAACAATTTTCAACAGAAGTAAAATAGGTCCAAAATAAGTTCCTTAAACATTAGCACGTTCTTCGCAAACTGAAACAAAAATGAACGGATTCAACGAAAGTGCTTGTTGATATTTTTTTTTTTGAATCAGCTACAATTAATGTGGGTACCGGTACTGATGTTGCTTTTACAGCTATGCGAAAAAAAAACAATTATTCTTAACGGCAAATGAGCAAGTTCGTAACGTTTAAACATACACAGCAAATAATTTTGAAAATTCAACGACGTGTAAAATTGCAGTTGAACCCATCAAATGAATTAACATTCGATATTCAATTCAATTTGGTTGAACTTTGTAAGCAAGCACCGTTTAAATTTATTTCGATTTCAAAGAATAGTAAGATCGATTGAATGTTGCGTTTATTTGCATGCTCCAAACATGTGCATGGAAATACATTTAAAATCACAACATATTTTTATCTGTGTAGCTTGTTGGTGGAGCTGCTTCTCAGATTATATTTTTCTTTTGTACCTACTTGCATCAGGTTACCATAGTCTTGTTTTTGTAGCTTGTAACGATTGTGTGGTATTCATAACTCTCTTTCATCCTCCATCATTATCAATTTAAACCAAATTCTGCAAGTTTATTGTGCAAAAACTTCAAACCGTGTATCATTCATACATTTTGAATTACTAACCTTCAAACTGCTAGCCAATATTACAGAGATACAATCTGAACAAAATGTTTGACTGAATGGACTATACCAGTTCTAATCGGGTGTATATATTTTCAAGAGTTGGACAATTTTATCTCATAGGTAATGGAATACCCTCGATTCTATGTTTACACAACTGTGTAAAAAACACTCCAAAGTTTAACAAAGTTGCATTCATTTGGCACAATACGGGAAAAACCATTTTTTCTACAACGAGCTGATTTTTTACACGGAGAGCGTAACAATGTAATGTGTATACTATTGAATAGGATAATGTATCAATTGTCTGACGATTTGAGAACACACCCCTCATGAAAATACTTCAAATTTTAGGATACACGTTTCTACACTCATAGATAAAGTATGTAAATTGTAGATCGCTTAATCAATTAATTTAAAGATTACAAAGCAAAACTGTTTTATTCTCGGCTTAATTTACACCACCTGAAAGTGCTTGAGTACCTCAACAAAACTGTGTAGTTGATTGTAAAAAGGATGCCTTAAATATCAGCCTTTTTCTCTTGAAATCTAAGGTGTGGTTTGCTAACAAGTAGTACTTGGGTAGTAACAGCTTGCAATACTTTTTGAGAAATCTATCTATTGCTTTTTTCACCGAGGAATAGACTACCGTGTTGAAGTACCAATGTAACAAACAAAGTACCAAAACATGTTCTCACTTCCGAATGGATGGAAACTAGCTAAAGCATTGGATTTTGCTTTACGTCGTTCTTGAACCATGCATCGTTCTTGCAATTAAGACGTCACCATGGAGGAACTGTTGGGAATACATTTTGGGGGAACAATAATTTTGAACGGCACAAAGTTTACAGTACCTCCGCCGGAATATTATAGAAATGACATGACTAGTTGACTAGTTCACGTTATTTTTTGAGATTGAGAGATTGTGAAGAATTTAATTGTTGACCGATAGAAAATCATAAAAACACTAAGCTTGGAAGAATTTCGAAGCAAACTAGCAAAATCACTAGATTAGTTGCCAGTTGGGTCGGAATAATCAAATCTAAGGAGTGTGGTTACGATTATCTTGTTTCGTAACATTATTTATATTTGAAGATCTATTTTACCCCTCTCTCCCCATCCCAATATTTTGCCAAATAGTTTCATTTACATATAGAAATAAACCTTGTGAGTTTCAGCCAGATGCTGAAACATCGATAAAATGGAGTTGCGATTCTCACAAACTGGCTTGCAAACAAACAGTGCAATGAGCAGAAATTCATAATTTGATTGATTATTCTTAAGTCGGCGCACTGAAATAAGTTTCAATAAGTTTGATGTATATTCTGCTTGAGCTCACATATAAAAATTTATGAATTTTTGACATTTTATTTTTACAAGACTATTTTACCCAATTTACCGAAATTGCTCATTTGTCGTTAGGAATAATTTCTTCGGTTGAAAATTGTTTTGCAAATAGTTTGCTATCTAATATAGCTCAGCGAAGGATATACGTATCTATTGAGACGAAAAATATAGATGAATTGAAAGGAAGAAGAAACAGTTTTTTTAAACTTATGTATTTTCTGCTAGAACTCACATAAAAAATGATGTATTTTTTGACATTTACTTTTAAAGGGCTATTGTACCCTACACTCCCCTAATAGAAAATTCTGATTTTTAATTTCAACTGAGACAAAAAAGTTTGGACAGTTTTCACCAGATCGGAAAACATCAACATAAGTAGGGTCGAAATTTGTGCGAACTTTCTTTAGAATAAACAGTGATGCAGAAAATTGCGATTTTCTAAGAAATTCTTGAGTTGGCGCTTCTGAATTATATATGAGATGAAAGCTCTTTAGTTCCTTAATTGCCTTACGGGTTTAGTTTTTTATCCTAGATCTGTTGGTGAAAAATAATCCCTTTGGAAAAACGACCATTTTTTATCGAAAAAGTCAATTTTCTCCTAAAGTAAAGAACTTTATAACCCTATTAACCACTTGGTATAAAGTACTAATTGAGTAGAAAACACGTGCAAAATTTAAACAAAATCGGTCACTCATTGCCAAAGTTATTTCATTTTTTTGTTTTTGGCGATTTTTGAACAATAATTTTTGAAGGGCCGTTTTACCCCACTTCCCCTCAATGAAAAAATCTGAAAATTTGCCAAATGCCTTCTCTTACATATATGAACAAACCCTGAAAATTTCATCCAAATCGGAGAACATCGTTGCAACCTCCCTTGGGAAGGGGGTCGCGCTTCTCGCGAACTGGCTCTTAAAATTTTGCGTGTTCAATAAAAAAATCTTTAGGAAGGTCAAAACATACAAACCGCCCTGCAGAATAAATAAGGTTGTCAATCCAAAAAATAACTCACCACATAAAGGTCATTTGTCTAGAGGATCTATACTAAAAAATACGCTAGAACAAAACTACTTTAGTTCTCGATAAAACAGGGGGTGATCAAGTCTCCCCGGGGATCAAGTCTACCCACCTTCCCCTACCAAGACCGAACCACTTGTAATCAATTTAAAGCGATTTGAATCAAATTTCATGGATTTGTTTTTGTCAAATCTCTATATGTAAATATGTATTTTTTAATGATTGCATAACCCGTTAGAAATGGGACGACCCCCCGTTTTTGACTGACGTACATGTTCAAGATAGAAGTAAAAGCGAAAGTATGGATTTGATAGTTTCGTTAGGATACGGCAGACATGAAGAATTTTTTATAGAAGTCGATTTGAAAGCGAGTGGAGGTCAATATTTGTGATGGTATAAATCGCACGACCTTCCTTTTGCTAAACTCCTGTAAGAAGGGGGATGGAAAAATATCAGGGTAAATGCTGATATATCTCCACTGCCAAAAGGAAGGTGGGTTGATTTGCTCATATACTATCGCGTGCAGAAGGGTTTCTATCGACGAGTACTGTTGTTTAGACGTTACAGCAACGCTAATTTTTTGGCAAAGTCTTTCGGCCTCGTTCAAACTATATGCTAACCTATTGAGCAACGTGATTGGCGATAAATTGAGCTGTTAGGAGCAAAATTGCAAAAAAGTATGTTTTTCAATACTAATCTCCATATAAATTTCATACACGATGGAAAGCGGGTATACCCCGTTAGGCATAACAGACGATTGGCATAATGGACGATAGGTATAATGTACGTTAGGCATAATGGACGTTAGGCATAAAATGACCCAAAGAACAGTCTATGACATAAAGGCAGAATTATGCCAAACGTCCATTATGCCTGGACGGCCCTCCTTAGCCGTGTGGTAAGACGCGCGGCTACAAAGCAAGACCATGCTGAGGGTGGCTGGGTTCGATTCATGGTGCCGGTCTAGGCAATTTTCGGATTGGAAATTGTCTCGACTTCCCTGGGCATAAAAGTATCATCGTGCTAGCCTCATGATATACGAATGCAAAAATGGTAACCTGGCTTAGAAACCTCGCAGTTAATAACTGTGGAAGTGCTTAATGAACACTAAGCTGCGAGGCGGCTCTGTCCCAGTGTGGGGATGTAATGCCAATAAGAAGAAGAAGAAGTCCATTATGCCTAAGGTACATTATGCCAATCGTCTGTTATGCCTAACGTCCATTATGCCTAACGTCCATTATGCCTAACGTCCATTATGCCTAACGTACTTATGCCTTTCGTCCTTATGCCTAGCGTACTTATGCCTAACGTCACGGACCCGTAAAAAGCGGGGAAGTAATCAATGGAGTGTATATTCGAGAATTAGTAAAAATCTTTAATGTTCATAGTAAAAATGTTAGTTTCATTTTCAAAATCCTGTATCACAAGATCGGAACAGAGTACCTAAAGGTTTGAAGCGTTTCCAATTTAAAAATGGCCAGAGAACACGTTGGTGATGTTATTTTTTAAATAAAAAATATACTCATTTGGTGGAATTTTTGGTGGAACATTTTCCAAGCAAAAAAAATCATTTGGCAACGCTGCACATAAAAAAAATAAAATTTATGAGTTCCATAAAAAATCTTCTTTTGAATGGTTACTTTAGATTCATTTTAGACCTCGCAGTTCCAGAGCTGTTAAAAAAACAATATGATGAGTTTCATACATTTGTCCGTACAGGGGTCGTATTGATCGTGGGGAGGTCCAATCATTACGAAATTTTGGATTTTAGGGTATAACCATACATAAACAATTGTTACATTTCATTCAATTCAAAGAAAGTCGATCGCAAGATTGCATTTTTTCTCGATCACTTCATGTGGAATGACTCATATGCATTACAGAGCTAAAAAATAAATAAAAATATCAAAATTAAAAGCAAAAACATCACTTAACTGATTATGTTATTTTTTATTCTTCCAGGGCTGCCGTTATATTGCGTGTGCAAGCGGACGATGTGATACGACCGTCAGCAATGACAGCAAATCATGGTGTGCCGGTGCCAAGACTGAAAATGACTCGTGTCCATATACCATTTACGTTTCGACTTTTGGAGGCTGGAAATAACTCTTTCGAAGGTACGTTTCCACAGCGTAACGGAAAAATAAAATATCAGTACCTTGTTATGAACTGGAGTAATGCCTGCCGATGAGAGAACTTCAGACACTGCAAAATCGATCCCCGTATTCCCCAGTACTCAATTTTGACCGCATTTTTAACCGGTTGTGAGAACCTCTGATATATTGTTTTTAAATGGAAAAATATTATAATCAATCCTAGTGAATCAATGTCAATGTAAACATGAAAAATAATTTCTGGAGTATGATAAAAATACCTAAAAACCCAGATAAATCCACATTGCGGTGATTATGCCCTTTTCACTCATTATTAAATGTATTGAGAAAATCGAATCAAAAAGGTAGACATATTACATAAGGGGGATAGATATCATTATTTCCACAATTTAATATTATCGAGACACTGAAGACTGCCTTACTGTTCAGGTCGAATTATGTATCTGCAAAGTTACAATCAAGTAGCGGAATTAATGAGATAGTACTTACTTGTCTTAGGACAAGGGAAGACATTCAATTAAAAATCTCTAAATAATTTTCTTGTCAAAATGATTTTCCAATGATTACGGAACGCAATGTCCGATTAAGCCGATTTGCAATAACAAACATGGGATCAGATTAGTCGTCGAATACAACTTATTGCGAGTATATCCCACAGCCGGCAAATTTTGATGCCCGCAACCGGGAAATGCAATGCTAAATACTAGCAAATTTTTTTTACTCGAAAATTTTTATTGCACCGATATTAAATCACGAAATATAGTAAATTCCCACATACACAATCATTACACTGACCTTTCGGCAATAATTGAGTCCAATTTGTGGCACATTCAACACAACAATATATTGCAATGTTCCCGATTTTGCAGATGAGAGCATGTGATCGACTGTAGCTACCGGGCATGTGCATCTGTTTGCGTCGAAGTTAGCTCCGGACATGCGCGCCCGTTCGCTCCGAAATCAACGTGCTTACATACCCCACAAATGACACTCATTAAATTCGCTATGAATGATTACTATTGTAAGTTAAACAGGTGTGCCCACAACCGGACAATTTCCCCTATAAATTTAATGGCCAGCCCAGTTCATCATAGCCGACAAAATCAGAGCAGCTTTTTAATTTTTTTTTGTTGGAATTGATCAATAAGGCAAAATTACGATTCACAAAATCCTCAAAACGTATTGAGAGATAATGTATAAACTAATAGTCAGGCGTTAATAACTACTACGTCATCAGCGCTCTAGTATTTCTAATTCTACTGCTATAGCTTACCAATTAGTGAGGATAACGGGGTTTGTGTCGTACGTGACTATTCTAACGTTTGCTCGGAAACCTTACTTGGCGATAGTACAGCTTTCATAAAGAAATTACTATACGATGATGATGACTGTGATGTGTTGCTTTGTGCTAGTCTCTGTAATGAAACCCCAGGCTATGATTTACTACGATTAATAGGATATGCCTGAGTCACCTTGCTCATTTGCCATAGAATGTTGCAGTGCAGGTACTTGTAAGATGAGAGGTGGAATTGTCACGCATCTACAGGGTGAGAAAAAATCATCCATGGTTTTTTTCATCACAGTTCATCAAAAAGGTGCAACAATCTACCAATTAGTCTGCCAGAAGCTTTTTAAAGACACTGTAGCTCAAAGGGGCAAGTACACGTTTTAGTCAAAACGAATAAACGTTTCTGCAAGATGAAGCACCAGCACATGGAGCCAAAGGGACGCTGGAACTTTATTACAGGCTTTTAAGATGCATGAAAACTATCTTTTTGCAATTCCTGATCATAATACCTGGTTTACAGTTCGTCTTTGAGTGATAAAACGGCCTACTTTTCCATACCAACGAAATGGGTGCTTTAATGAACATTATGCAACTCAAATGGGTTGCATAATATTCATTACAGCACTCATTTGGGTGCTATAATGAAAAACCAACATAAGAACAGTAGTTTCATGACTACATTTTGCCGAATGAGCTTGGGTAAGTGTTCAAATAGTGTATTCTCTTCGTTGCGTAATAACTGAAATAGTTCGATGGACATGACATCAAAAATTTCCATCTATCGCTTCACGGCTTTGCAAACTATGCAATGTGGCACGGTAACATGGAATCTGATTGTTTTTGCAGCAATATAATTTATCGGCAAGAATGATCATGTGGAGAAAATTAGACTGTACATTTTTGGTACAAATTTATCAAATTAAAGTCCATTTTTCGTCATTGCAAAAAATAGCGTGTGCAACTCGTTGCAAAACTCGATTTTTTCAGCACTCGTAGTATTTATCCAACTCGGCAAGCCTCGTTGGATAAACGTACAACTCGTGCTGAAAAAATCATCTTTTTGCAACTTGTTGCACAAACTACTATTTGCATATCACTTTTGTCGCTGTCACTTAAATAAAATATCAAAAACGTTGTTGTGAAACTTGTTAGCTATAAAAGGAGAGAGTTGCTTAAAGGTTTTTTTTCTATGTATAGGGGGAATGACGGCTTTGGCAGGTTTTATTCTATTATTGTCAGGGGGGTTTTCTATTACTAATTTTACTCAAATTTGTCCTGAACATTCTTTGCATATCAAAGAATATTGTAGCCAAATTTCATAAAATTTGGTCAACAAAAACCCCCCTGACAATAATAGAATCTGAATCTGAAATTAATTTATATACGTTTTGGAAATTATCCGCCCTTTTATATTTTTTTTCTCATTTTCAATTGTTACCCATCTTGACCCTCTATGGAACGATTAATATGAGTCTTTCGATAAAACATGTATTGAAAATAGTAGGGGAATGTGTCCAGTTGTGGGCCACCCTAAGTAGTTGTTGACACATGAAAGATTCGACAAATCTGAGCAACTTGTTAATTTCCAGGGATTTCGACTAGATTTGTTACTTCTAATCAGGATTTTCGGCTTTCAGTCACATGTCACAATTTAAAATCATTGCCAACATTTCGATACTGAACTTCGGATTATCATCAGGGCCTGTCATTTTATTGACATAACCCACATGAATTTTTTGCATGTTCTAAAAAGTTTTAGAAAATATTAAAAAACGTCGTTTGGTAGCTATTGCGACTTTAAAACTTGAAAAATAAAAAAAATGTTATAACAGTTTCATTGAACTTTTTTAGTCATATTTGATTTAACTGCCACTTGACAACTAGTAAATTATAGCAGTCAGTCTCATCCGCATAACAAAGTACAAGTGACGAACTTTAAATTAATACCTGAACTATAGAGTTGTAAGCGAATGTAAGAAATGTTTCATCAACAACCAATTCCTACTATGCAAAGCAGAAATCAATCTTCCATCCACAGTGAGTTGATGAACCAATGCACCATGCGTCTCCATATGCCTGTATGCTAATACGTCGAACATGTTCAAAGTTTGTTGGCATAAAAAGCAATAAATCAATCTCCAAAAATAATTAAATAACGAACAAGTTTTCTGGAGAACAAAGTTTTTCAGGAGAACTTTTGCTACAACTCTCGCGAAGACATATACCTTGCAGTTTTAGGGGGATTGATCATAAGGCTGAATACCTCCAAAGAAGCGGATCGACTTACTGACAGAATATCTCGAAGACGTCATTACGCTAAATCGCATAATAAAGGTACTGTAGGGAATAAGAATATAATATTGACATTATAATAATACTAACTCATTCGTGAATAGCAAATATTAGTTAAAGTATTTGAATATAGCTCTTACTCAAAATTACTTAGTAATTTATTAGAGTGTCCGATCGAAAGTGTCTATTTGGTAAAATTGAATTGACCAGAGAGGATAGAAATGCGGGGAGAGTGAGATGCGAACGACGTTGAGAGGATGCTTGAGAAGCAGAGAAGTCAGTTTTGTGACGAATGGCGTAGATAGCTGGTGTAAATCGTGTAAATTGAAAGTATAAAGAAAACCTAAATAATAATAAAAAATAATAATAATTACCTATATGGAAAAATGTATTGTGTATTGTGTTTAGAGTTCATTAAAAGAAAATCCCGACAATGGCCAAGTCGGTATTGACTGTGCGCTCCCAGTTTTGTTTGACCATTGTTGAGTGTAAAATAGTGAAAAGTGTGTTTGAGTGTGGTGTGGAGTATTGAATCTCGAGCGGGTTAGTGATGTAGGTATGTTACAAGAAATGAATTTCTTTCATCGGATCCATATTAGACTGTGGTTTGGCCGAAATTGGTGTTTATCTTGATTCGATTTCCTATTTTCCCATAACGCATTTGACAGGAAACAGGGTGTACAATTTGTGTGAATACAAGGTACAGGGCTCTACAAGGGAAGGAAAGAATTTTGATCATTTTAACTACCATACAGGGGTGTTTAAGAATTGTTTCTTATTGTGAGAATGGTTGTTCGTGATTGTTTAATATATTAATGATTTTAAACAAAGTGACGATGATATTTTTTTACTTGATCATTAAGCTTTTGTTCCTTCTGTATGTGGAATGTTTCGTTATCGATGTAACACTTTTGTTATGTCTGTTCTGTTGAAATTGGAAGATTTGACGGTCCTTCAGCTGAAACAAATGATGGCTACAATAAAATAAATGTTTTTGTATGCTCTGTATGTATGGATAACATGATACTACAATACCTGAGCTAAGAAAATTAATAATAACTGTCTATACACCCATTGAAAAAAAAAGTGATTGTGTATTCTGAAGTAATTTGGTGCATCTCCAAATTAATGTTCTATCCTGTTGATGGAAAGTACAATCCTTGAATGGACGCATGATTAAAGTGGAGAAGTGAACGAAAATTCAAACTTTTAGTTGATTGGTGTGTCTCTGAGTGGACAATTGATATTAGTGGATCGATTGAAAAAAATCCAATCTTCGAGTGGATTGGTGCGTCACTGATGTCTTCTACTTTCGGGGAACGTGGGATCCGGATGAAACGATTGAGAGAAAATCCAATCTTGAATGGATTGGTGCGTCTCTAAGTGGACGTTTGATCCAAGTGGGTCAGTTAAAAAATAGTCCAATCCTCGTGCGGATTGCTGTTCTTGAGCCTGGGAAATTTCCACCCATGAAAGCAAAACAAGATCGATTATTGAAATCGTGTAGAGATAGAACTTGTAATACTTGAAGTGGACCGGAGTCTGATAGAACTTGTAATACTCGATGTGGAGGTTAGTTTGGAAAATATTTTATGATTTTGATGCCGGATTTAGCCTAAAAGCCTGGTAAGCTCTATCCATGACTGCATGAACAAGATCAGCTGTTGCTATGAGTATAGCGTTAGAAAATGTAAATTGAGATAAACTGAGAATATTGTTAGAATTTTACTGGTTTTGATGCAAGATTGTTCTTCTAGAGCCTGGTAAGCTCTACGCATGACTGCATGAACGAAATCAGCTGTGCGATGAGTATAGTGTTGAAAAGTGTAAACTGAGATGAACTGAAAATATTGTTGACAGTTATCCGATTGTGAACAATTTTTTATATTTGAACACATTCAATAAGACTGGATGATATGCCAAAATCCAATCTCCGAGTGGGTTGGTGCGTCTCTGAGTGGACGTTTTATCCGGGTGGATCACATGGAAGAAAGTCCAATCTCTGAGTGGGGTGTGTCTCTGAGAAGACGTTTGATTCGGGTGGATCCTACAGAAAGTCCCATCTCTGAGTGGGTTGGTACGCCTCTGAGAGGACGATTGGTTCGGGTGGAACCAATTAAAGCAAATTTATTCTCAGAGTGATAAGCTCTGTCCCTGATTGCATAATAAAGATAAGATGTGACATTGAGAATAAAACTAATAATTATTTTTGGTGCAAGATAAATCAGCTGTTGCTATGAGTATAGTGAAAGAAAGTGTAAACTGAGATGAACTGAGAATATTGTTGGAATTTTTCTGGTTTTGATGCAAAATGTTCTTCTAGAGCCTAGTAAGCTCTACGCATGATTGCATAAACGAAATCAGCTGTTGCTTTGAGTATAGTGTTAGAAAGTGTAAACTGAGATGAACTGAGAATATTGTTGGAATTTTTCTGGTTTTGATGCAAGATTGTTCTTCTAGAGCCTGGTAAAGTCTACCCATGACTGCATGAACGAAATCAGCTGTTGATATGAGTATAGTGTTAGAAAGTGGAAACTGAAATGAACTGAGAATATTGTTGGAAGGTTTCTGGTTTTGATGCAAGATTGTTATTCTAGAGCCTGGTAAGGTCTACCCATGACTGCATGTACGAAATCAGCTGTTGATATGAGCATAGTGTTAGAAAGTGTAAACTAAGATGAACTGAAAATATTGTTGGAAGTTTTCTGGTTTTGATGCAAGATTGTTCTTCTAGAGCCTGGTAAGGTCTACCCATGACTGCATGATCGAAATCAGCTGTTGCTATGAGAATCAAGACAGGTACTATTTAATTGACGAGCTAAAACATGATTTTAGCACTCGTGCAACCCCTTGAACATGTTTTTTCATCATATATTTTTGATTTTCATTTCTACATTTTTTTACATGTTTTAGAAAATACTCCGTTTAGTGACTGTTGCAACTTGAAATCTTGAAAAATAAAAAAAGTTTAAACAGTTTTGATAGAGTTTTAGTCATCGAGACGAGCCAGCCTCGTGCTGAAAGTCTCGGTAATAAAGAACAAAAATAATGTTTTAGTCATATTTGGTATAAGGGTCTGTTCAAATATTACGTAACGCGAAAAATGTTGTTTTTAAGAACCCCCCACCCCCTCGTAACAATCTGTAACAAAATTTAGAACTACCCCCACCCCTATGCGTAACGCGTAACAAACACATTTTTGTTTGAAAAAAAATTGTTTTTGGTAGAATTAGAACCACGATACAATAAATTATTATTTTTTGTATATTTTATGCTATTTTGAAGACAATAACTATTTTTTGAAAATTTTTAATATTTTTTCTCAATTGTTACGCGTAACAATTTCTCGAAGGACCCCCACCCCCTATATTTTGCGTAACAAATCGTAACAAAAATCAAATAGACCCCCACCCCCTATTGCGTTACGTAATATTTGAACAGACCCTAACTGTATCTTGACAAGGGGAAAAATGTGGCAGACAATCTCATACGCAATACGCATATCAAAGTACAAGTAATTGACTTTGATTTAATACCTGAACTGTCAAGTTGTTAGCGAGTGTGAGGCATGTTTAATCAAAAACCATTTCCTGCTGTTCAAAGTAGAAGTCAATCTTCCTTATTTTGCCATTACTCTTGTGAATCTACAAGTAGAAATTATCCGCAGGCCATCATTATCATAACTTGAAGCAAATAAGCTCTCACTGCTATGCAGAATATTATAAACCTTTAAATTTTGCACAAAAAGTGTTGTCACAAGAAGAGAAACAATTCACCATGCGTCTCCATATGCCTGTGTACTTTATGATGAACATTATTGTCATAAAAAGCAAAACAATCTCCTGAAGTAATGAAATTACTTGAACTTGGTGTCTTTGACAAAGTTTTTCAAGCGAAGTTCAAAGTGAAGACGCAAACCTTGTATGTTATAAAGTAAACATAATATTTTGTTCATCTCAATTTTAGGAGGATCGATCATTAGGCTGATTACCTCCAAAGAAGCAAATTAACTTATAAGTTATCAGTATACTGATAAAATGTCTGGAAGACACCGGTACGCTTAATCGCATAATAAAAGTACTATTAAATGAACGCACTAAAAAACGATTTTTTGCTGTGAGATGAAGAATCGCAAATCACAAAATTCCAGAGGAAATTAACGGATTTTGATCGATAATGCAAAACTAACATTCAGAAATACCATACAAAAGATTATATAAGACACTTTCTAAATTAGCTTATTTTCCCCGTGTGTGGGTGCGTTTTGCACTGTCCACCAGGGGAAAATAAGTTATCCAGGTTGAGAACCACTGACATAGGAGTCTGGTTTTTAACTTTTGTTAGTGATTCTTCGACAAAACCAATATTGTTAGTTGCAATCTTCAAACAACTTAAAACAAACGATACAATGGAATTATTAATGAAATTCATTCTTCTTCCTTCCTCTCATTGCAGAAATACGATTAGCTGTTTCCAGTCAAGTGAACTACAGCCTTCAAGCATTCTGGGCTGTTTCAATACGAGAACTTCATATGTCCCTGTGGCGAACCTGGAGCGAGCTACGAGATCAAACAAAACACTCAACCATAGTCAATTCGAGTCACTGTCAACAGCTGGCTACCAATGTGAGGTTAGGTTTAGTACCGTAAATTTAGATGCTAAGGTTGTGTGTTCTATAACAAAACTAAAACGCTTTGAGCCGCTGCATGTCTAATCCCAACTAAAAAAAATGCCTCAATTGAATAAACACGTAACGTTTGTATGATACCTTAACAACAACAGCAGCTATGCATGATCACATGCATAACTAGTTTTTCTTCATCCTATTACAGGTGTCAACAACCTCACAGCGAAAAAGTGGTGATACTGAAATCGCCGAAGCCTCCGCTTGTGCTTGGAGCGCCACCGCGGTTAGCCTATCCGCTCGTTGTATTCATGATTCGCGAAATCGAAAGCGACGAACTGCTGCATCCAGATGAAACGGTAAGTAAATGTCAACTTGTTCGATTGTTTTTTTTTTCAATGAATAATGTTATCTAATAAACTAAGAAGTAATATCATATTGCAAAGTTAGTATAAGAATGGATATTGTATGTTTCATATAGAACATATGATATAGAGCAACTTGATGTCAAAGTTGATACATCTATTTAAAACTAGAAACATTGTACAAATATTTATGTTCATAAAGATACTGATATAACTCGTATTCTGATTAACAGGTTCGGTGTACCAGTCTAGGCTTTAGCATAAACTATGGTCAGTGCTGGAACAATAACACTTACTGATAATACTTTTTTTCGGGAATTGCTGCAATACATTAAAATGGGAGAAAATTAATGTGAATTGATGCACCAGTGGAATCTATCCTCCTAAAGTGCTATTTTAGTCCTCTAATGTGTTTTTCTCATTTTTTAGAAGTAATTCGTGAGAAAAGCCTCACCAACGCTAGGTGGATGATTTTGGGTTTCGTTTAGAAAAACGGGTTTAAATTTACGGAAGTACGTATTTTATTTGATTTTTTTTCTTAAGCACCAGTGTTCGGAATATGAGTTATGCCCGGGATTTGAGTAAAAATTAGATAACAGGATAAATGACTAGAAGCATAAAAACTGTTTTTGGGTTTTTGGATTTGCACAGTATTTTGCAAAGGTTTTTTTACGCTATACATGAAAATCGCGAAAACCCGATTCGTTGAAGTCTTGCTTGTGTGGTTTTTGGGTTAGGAGCACTCTTAGTTATTGCTGAATTAACAAACGGACAGAAAGAGCACAAACAGTGTAAGGGTTCAAGATGTTCGACAAGCAATGGAGCCACTTACGCACATGACTTATGCTAGACGAAGTGAGAAATACTGTTTGAAATGATCTGCGAAGGCGAAGAAATGTCTTCGAACTGGCTTGCTAACCTCATATATCCTATCTACAAGAAAGGCTTTGTACTCAAATTACGTAACGACTGAGACAGAGGAAGATGAGTTGAGCAACCGTTACTGATTGTGACATAGGGGGAGGAGGAGTTTATGAATCGTTACGTAACAAACAAATCAAATATTTAAAAAATTAAAATTTGAATCGCAGTTTACATTAATACATTGTCCTGCTTAAAATGAGGATAAAACATAAAAAAAAACAACAATAACGGTTTTTTGTGATGTGTTTGTAACAATTGGCCAATAGGGAGGGACGCTGTCTCAGTACGCGTTTTTAAAGGAAGGGGGAGTCTGGTCACGCGTTACTTGTTGTTACATGAGGGGGGAGGGGGTTCAAAGTCCCGATTTTTGCGTTATGTTATTGGTGCACAAAGCCAAAGGGCACATACTTTATTCTGCTAACTATCGAGATATAACACTTCTCAAAACCGTATTTATCACAAAGGAATTTGTCTCGAATTCTACTGCATCCATTTGCGAAGGACTAAAATGAAAACACACCAAAAAAAATCCATAAACAATTAGAATGAATAAATAAGGGTACAAGTAATAAATAAATATAATATTTCCATAAATGATGCAAAATTTCCATAAACAATAAAGAATTTTTCACGCAAAACAAATATGCACTTTTAAAAGCAAACATTGCAATTGTAAGATAAGAATTTTCCATAAAGAAATTTAACTTTTCCGTTGAAAAGATACAAAATTTCCATAAATAAATCAAAATTGGCAATAAAGAAATACAAACATTTTAACAACATATTTTTTTTTACAAAAAAAATTGAAAATTTCCACAAAAATCGATGAAGAGCAATACAAAAATATGAAAATTTCCTCAGAAAAATGTAAAAAAGCAATGGAACTGAGCATTTTTTCCATAGATGACCCATTCTTTAAAATCGTTCCAGAGGTGATCCAGCCAAGGGCTGAAGGCCTCTCGAATTCAATTTAATTGTATTGTTCACTAGCAGACCCGACTATGGGGTTTGAGTTAAATGCCTTCAACGTGTGTTACTAAATTCACACATCAGCGTGTCAATCGACGAGCAGCAAGCTATGACTAGGCCTCTTGTAGTCAGACCTCCGCGGCTAGCGGTCTTTTATCGCTGTCGGAGAGTCGCTGTCATAACTTCGTTCCGGCCATTTAGGGTCACACATTTTGGCGATCCTGCCAGTATATTTTTTGGATCCTGTCGCTGATTTCATGAGGTGAGTTGAATTCAAGTGGTTAAATTGTGACGAGTGATATATCAATTTGCAAAATCACAAGGAACGTCTCAAAGACCGTCGGAAAATGGTTTGTGGTTTGCTAAATCACAAGACGCGTCTCGAAGACCGTCGGAAAATGGTTTGTGGTTTGCTAAATCACAAGACGCGTCTCGAAGACCGTCGGAAAATGGTTTGTGGTTTGCTAAATCACAAGACACGTCTCCAAGACCGTAGGAAAATGGTTAGTGGTTTGCTAAATCATAAGACACGTCTTGAAGACCGTCGAAAAATGCTTTGTGGTTTGCCAAATCACAAGACGCGTCTCGAAGACCGTCGGAAAATGGTTTGTGGTTTGCAAAATCACAAAACGCGTCTCGAAGACCATTGGAAAATGGTTTGGGGTTTGCTAAATCACAAAACGCATCTCGAAGACCGTCGAAAATGGTTTGTGGTTTGCAAAATCACAAGACGCGTCTCGAAGACCGTCGAAAATGGTTTGTGGTTTAGAAAACTATAGCGTGTCTGAAAGGTGAAAGAAAAAAAGTATTGTAGTTTGTGAAACTACAAGGTGCGTATGGAAGACCAACGGAACATGGTTTACTATCTAGAAAATTTCAAAGTCCTGCGAGCCAAGCCAAGTCAAAATCAATTTCACAAAATCAAATTTATATTCCATGAAGCCACTTGGCGACGTACATGAGACTAGCAGTTGAGCAACCATATAACAAAATTTGAGAGAAATGGAGAAATATTCAATGCTGTAATGTTCTAAACTGTTCGAAAAGCCAAATATATTTTCTAGAAATTTATCTTGGAATGTACTGACTTAGTAGCAATAGCGGGATTACTTGTAGGAGCAGATATCTTGGAATTTGTAAAATTAATAAGGATGCCGGATTTTACAAGGCTATTCGGAAGTTTGAATTTATTATGCGTAAGATTAGTTTGGTGTCATTGGCTTGCAGTACTAGTTGATGGCAAATTGATGATAGTATACTATACGCGAATCTAAAAGCTGGATTAAATGTACGGATTTGGATTGTATTTGGAATGGATTTGAATTGGATTTGGATTGGCTTTGTATTGGATTTGGTTTGAATTGGGTTTGGAATTGGATTTGGATTGTATTTGAATTGGATTTGGATCGGCTTTGTATTGGATTTGGTTTGAATTGGGTTTGGAATTGGATTTGGATTGTATTTGAATTGGATTTGGGTTGGATTTTGGTTGGATTTGTATTTGAATTAGATTGGATTGGATTGGATTTGGATTGGATTTGGATTGGTTTTGGATTGGATTTGGATTGGATTTGGATTGGATTTGGATTGGATTTGGATTGGATTTGGATTGGATTTGGATTGGATTTGGATTGGATTTGGATTGGATTGGTTTGGATTGGTTTGGATTGGTTTGGATTGGTTTGGATTGGTTTGGATTGGTTTGGATTGGTTGGATTGGTTTGGATTGGTTTGGATTGGTTTGGATTGTATTTGGTTTGGATTGGTTTGGATTGGTTTGGATTGGTTTGGATTGGTTTGGATTGGTTTGGATTGGTTTGGATTGGTTTGGTTGGTTTGGATTGGTTGGATTGGATTGGTTTGGATTGATTTGGATTGGTTTGGATTGGTTTGGATTGGTTTGGATTGGTTTGGATTGGTTGGATTGGTTTGGATTGGTTTGGTTGGATTGGTTTGGATTGGTTGGATTGGTTTGGATTGGTTTGGATTGGTTTGGATTGGTTGGATTGGTTTGGATTGGTTTGGATTGGTTGGATTGGTTTGGATTGGTTTGGATTGGTTTGGATTGGTTTGGATTGGTTTGGATTGGTTTGGATTGGATTGGTTTGGATTGGTTTGGATTGGTTTGGATTGGTTTGGATTGGTTTGGATTGGTTTGGATTGGTTTGGTTGGTTTGGATTGGTTTGGATTGGTTTGGATTGGTTTGGATTGGATTTGGATTGGTTTGGATTGGTTTGGATTGGTTTGGATTGGTTTGGATTGGTTTGGATTGGTTTGGATTGGTTTGGATTGGTTTGGATTGGTTTGGATTGGTTTGGATTGGTTTGGATTGGTTTGGATTGGTTTGGATTGGTTTGGATTGGTTTGGATTGGATTTGGATTGGATTTGGATTGGATTTGGATTGGATTTGGATTTGGATTGGATTTAGATTGGATTTGGATTGTATTTGGATTGGATTTGGATTGGATTTGGATTGAATTTGGATTGGATTTGGATTTGATTTTGATTGGATTGGGATTGAATTCGGATTGGATTTGGTTTCGATTTGTATTGGATTTGGATTGGATTTGGATTGGATTTGGATTGGATTTGGATTGGATTTGGATTGGATTTGGATTGGATTTGGATTGGATTTGGATTGGGTTTGGATTGGGTTTTGATTTGGATTGGATTTGGATTTGGATTGGATTGGATTTGGATTGGATTTGGATTTGATTTGGATTGGATTTGGATTGGATTTGGATTGGATTTGGATTGGATTTGGATTGGATTTGGATTGGATTTGGATTGGATTCGGATTGGCTTTGGAATGGATTTGGATTTGATTTGGATTGGATTTGGATTGGATTTGGATTGGATTTGGATTGGATTTGGAATTGGATTTGGAATGGATTTGGATTGGATTCGGATTGGCTTTGGAATGGATTTGGATTTGATTTGGATTGGATTTGGATTGGATTTGGAATTGGATTTGGATGAGATTAAGTTTGGACTAGCATGGATTTTCTTATCTTTATTAGGTTGTTCTTAAATCTTATTAGTAATGAAGTTCAACACCGCTTAGTTTTCGATGGCATTTGGGTAAGATTTGGAATGTTTTTTTGGAAGAAATTGTCATTGTGTTTGACAAACAAATGAAGGCCAATGGCTTCGTAAATTTGTTGTTTTCTAATCATCCAACGACAGCTTGGCGTTTATCATGACCCCGAGGAACTTCAGGCTTCGCTTTAACGTGATTACAACTTCACCTACATGAATCACTGGATGTTGTGCTGACTTGCGGTTGTCGACGATAACACCGGTAAAGCCGACGATCTTGAAACCAGGTCTCCGAAGTCTCAGAACCTCGTCATACATAAGGTTCCATAATACCGGGTCCAGTATTTTCCTTGTGGATCTCTTGCGGAAATAGGAACGCTTCTCAGACCGGCATCGGTCTCGTATAATAGCACACGATTCTGGAAGTAGCTTTCCAAGATCCGGTACGGGCCCACCGGCAGACTAAGCCGGCGTAACGAGAGCGTGATGGCATCCCAGCTTACACTGTTGAATGCATTCTTCACATCAAGTTTCACTAACGCACAATATCGAAAACATCGCCTTTTCTGTTGGAACGCTATTTCAGCGGTCTTTACCACTGAGTTGACAGCGTCTAACGTGGACTTACCCTTACGAAAACCGAACTGAAAGCTGCACCCGCTAAGTATGGAATCAGTTTGATGAGGATGATCCTTTCCATCAATTTGACCCTCATGACAATTAGACTGCGGCTTCTCGGCCTTTGGCAAAAGAATCAACTTCTGCATTTCCCATCTATCGGAGAAACTACACTCATCGGGGCATCTCTGCAAAGCTAGCCTGAACATGTTCGGTTTCACTATGCTTGCTGCCCTGAGAGCGCTGTTCGAAGCTCCATCATGCGCTGGAGCTTTGTTCGTTGCCAGGGATTTAGCCACCACGAGTAACTCTTTATTCGTCACCCAAAATGCCGTGCGATGCAGGAGGCCGGGTACTTGTGACTCGGGAGTGGAAGAGGAACTCGAAAATCCTCGCCAACCTATCCGGGGACCGTTCGGAGGATAAAGAGCTCCCTTTGGTTTTGGCCATCACAATCCTGTAAGTGTCCCAACGGATTCGCAATGGAACCTTCGCATAGGTTGTCGAAACACGCTCTCGTGCTGCTCTTAACGGCCTTGTTAAAGGTCAATTTCGCAGCTCGAAACACTTCGGTGCGCTCTTGCATCCTTATTGCGGACTCGTTCCATTCTTCGTCTAGCCTTAAGGCCGGTTGATCGTTCATCTAGCCTTAAGGCAGGCTGATCGAATGGCTGCAAAATCGATACTTCACCAATATACCGGGAGTCTGCCATTACTCGGTAGGACGTTCCTCGGCATGGTGGCGTTGCAAGCACGTGATAGGACAACTTCCAGGGCAGCGGTGTAAACTTTGCTGTTGAAGTGGTTGGTCTTCTAACCACGGGTCTGACAGGGATCTCTCGCCCTCGTATGTTGCACGCCAGTTGACCTTAAAGCAAATTGCTTAATGATCACTATGGATATAGCCCTCGTCCAACATCCAGTCCATGTCTGGTGCCAGACCAGGACTAACAAACGTTACGTCAATCTCCTGGTTGAACAGTTCCACTTTCGTCACCTTGGTGGGGCATAGCATCTACAGTAGAACACACCATTGATTTTGGCTATCGCAACACCCTCAGTGGAGGGTTGTACCACCTTTTGGATCGGGTACCGTCCCGACACAGGTTGGTACGGTCTGGGTTCTTAATGTCATGAGACTTATGTCAAGACTCTAAGCACCGATAGCACCTATCCACTAAAGGTGGCTGGAGTATGCTTATTGGGTATTTCGACCAACCGATTTTCAACGTCCCTCGCTCCAGGACCTGGATTTAAGGACTTCGACGTATTTTGCCTTATCGTTTTTGAACAGCAAGGTGAGTCTGGATGTGTCCGATTTCGCTTAGCCGTACTTACCAGCTGCCAAAGATTTTCTGTCCCTTGTGCCGATGTCATAGGCTGGCTGGTAGCCTCTTTGGGCCCCCCTATTTTTAAGCCGAGAAGGTGCCTTCTCGAGTCGAGGCCTCTCGGGCTACACCACACCACAATCTGCTCCTTCTAAGCGATGTTTGGCTTTTGGGATTGCCTGAAGCGTTTCGAGCCAGTCGCAGCCCTATCTCCGAAATCTATCGCCTCGACCATCGTTTCTCCTCCAAGGAAGTTGAAGTCCTCGGTCTGCATGATCTTGTCTGCTTTCTCGCTTCCAGCCACCCACCTGACAAACGCTTGCTGTTCCTGTCTTGCGTCTCGAACAGTCTGTCGGAGCACCAGAAAGCTATGCTTCATATCCTTGGTGATATTCATCCACGCGCTCGTGTACTCGATAGTCTTATCAAGCTTCTTGACGACTACCCGCATACGTCGAGCGTAATGATAGCCGGGCTATCTATCGCCGCCATGCAGGGAGGCCATGCGAGGGTTGACACTTTCGTGTTCATAGATCAGCGCAAGTTAGGAAATGGCATCTGAGCCTATTCCCAACCAGAAGGCAAACTGACACGGTTTTAGCCCACTCTCTGGGTTCCTGTGCGCTTTGAGCGGCGCACGGTTGCTTTGGTAAGGCTTGCTTGCTTGCAGCTTTTTGTACGTGTTTAACCGAGCTCACTGCCAAACCCCACCACGTCCTAGGCAGACTGGGCTGTCCATAGTGTACCATATACCTATCGACTCAATTCGCGCAGTAAACTGAGCAAAAATTTGTCCGTGTGTACACAAAAAATATTGCTCACATAGAGATGAGCCAGCCTAGGGCCCCAAGTTTATCCAATAAAGTCAATAATAATAATTCCTCTCCTTAGCCGTGCGGTAAGATGCGCGGCTACAAAGCAAGACCATGCTGAGGGTGGCTGGGTTCGATTCCCGGTGCCGGTCTAGACAAATTTTCGGTTTGGAAATTGTCTCGACTTCCCTGGGCATAGAAGTATCATCGTGTTAGCCTCATGATATACGAATGCAGAAGAAACCTCGCAGTTAATAACTGTGGTAGTGCTTAATGAACACTGAGCTGCGAGGTGGAAATGTCCCAGTGGGGGTGTAATTCCAAAGAATAAGAATAAGAAGAAGAAGGAGAATAATAATCCCTAACCAATTTACGCAAAATACGTTCTGTCAATCACCATTGAATTTGATTATGTTCGGCCGCTACGCGTAAAAAGTTACGAATGGCAAATTACGAAAAATGCGGTATAGCTACTATCATTTTATGTTCCGTCGGACTATTTCATCACGAGTGACAACCACCGACGCCAGGAAGAGGAATCACACATTTACTACCCACCAACAACACACAAGCTGTGACCTACGGCTATCCTCGAAAAGGCTTGACCAGGCCTTCTTCAATTTGAAAATTCAAACGGCGCCTTCACTCTTGCTACTCAACCACTACTTGCCACTTCCCCATCAAGCGCAGGTTAAAAGAAAACCTACATAGCTAAAAGAAATACTCAACAGCTTTCAATGGGGAAACGTCATTAACAGTATAATGAAAAAATAAATTTCCCCATACTAATTTGCATGCAAACTTGAAACGGCTTGTGCTAAATCATTTTTAATCCAAATGAGCTCAAATTTTCAGAGGACACTCAAAACTTGGTAAATAATCAGATGAGCACTGTGGAGCAAAATCGATTTTTTGAACCACCCTAATGATTACCTATGAAACCTTTTCTGCAATATGTGCAAATGTTCATGCAATTCTAATAAAATTATACCCAAATTTACAGACTCTCTACATATTTTGATTTTAGAAGATGCTTCAAATTTCAACAGCTATGAAGGAAACTTTTTCAGCGATGAACCCTGTTTATCAAAAACTCTATAATGAAACATGAACACTATATTTAGGCAGCCCACTTGTAATCAATTAGTTGGTTATCTTCTTTTTCCCTTGTTCAATTTTAATAAAATATTACGCAATACTAGTCTGGCCGGCCTATTACCCTAATTTGCAAACTTGCGAATCATTATTTCCTTGTGAAATTGCATAACATGACCGTCCTACAAACGAACGCTGCGAAAATATAATAAATGTCCGTCAGGAAAAAAAAATCATTCGTAATCTCAATCCAAATGGCGTAATATACCGGCAAAAATACTTTCACTTACTGTAAACTTTCATTCTTCCGTCCACTGTAGGTAATGCCGTCTCCGTATGGCAAAAACTCGCCTCTTTGAGCAAAAAATCAAACCGGCTGCCGAGGGTAATTACTCTCACTTTCATCTGCGAACGCGCGAAATGGTGAGCACACATCGTAAATATACATGGTATTGAATAATATACTGGCTGCCCGACGACCGATGGGCAAATGTGGTGATTCATCCTTCATTTCTGGAGAGCTCGTCTCGAGTTTGTAGTCAACTTTTTGCCGGTGGCGCTCACGCTGTCATAGCGTTTTATTGCAAACATGTTAAAAACAATCTTGTACGTCACGTATAACCGGTAGGTACGTACTTCAAAGTATACACACCATCATGGGATGGATATTATTTAATCAACATATGTTTTACTGTACGTGTAGACGTCACCCTTACCTATCTTTCGTAACTTCCCGACTATAGTGGAATAGAGTCAAGGGCAATATTTTCGTTTGTTTTTTGGGGGTACGGTCCCACTGAAGTATGATCTGCTTCAAATTTGATGTTTTCATACAGAACCCCCGCAACATTTTTTTCTTTATATTCTTAATTCTAAATTGATTACTTCAGCAGGATGTCTTGAAGTAAACGATGTACGAAGCCATTATTTGTTTTACCTTATGTTTCTAACTGGTTCTTGCCAGCTTTTCGACTATCGATTATTTTCATGTCCACGATTAATAATTGAAGTCCCAGGAAATAGCCAATCACCCGAAAAGATTTTAGACCGGACAGATAATCAAACCATGCGTTTTGTTTTTGAATACTTTGCATTTTCTTGGGCACTGATTTCTCTTACATTGAACGAATCATCTAGAACATGATACGTTCAATGTAAAGGGCAAAACATGTTTTTGATGCATGCTCCATGTAAACGAGCAAAACGTTGCATTTCCATTTCACTGCATTCAACGGATCGCCGTGGCGTGGTGACCTTGAAAATGCGAGGTGGAGTAGAAACAACCATGTAGACGCATGGTCGTTCATTATCGTTAACCATAGAGAGTTGTACTCATTGAAGTCTAATCTAGTCTGAAAACGAACCTCAAGCGCATGTTTCTAGCACAACTATTGACACTCCTCCGATATTTATCCTTATCGTTTGGAAAGTACAATACTGGGTCCAGCCCGTGAAGTCAAGCCGATTTCTATTCAATTACATATAACCAGCACAAACAATTGCCAGTCACGTCACATGCTCTTTGAACATACATCTAATACACTTTTGATTTCGACTTTGATCATTGAAAATTAATATTGTGGATTGTCATTTGTAAATTGCATATGATTATCAATTCCGACTTTCGCCTATATGCAAACTGAGAATGCCGCTCCACAGAATACAGTTCACTTCTATACTCTTCTCTCCAGTTTTAAACAAAATAATCACTTCGTGGATTACACAATCTTTTTTCACATAGTCATCCTACCATAATATATCATTTTTGGTTAGGTAATATTGATTCACGATTTGTCATGGAGTATTTGAACAGTATATTTGAGAGCCAAGGGAATTGTTTTCAACGTTTAACTTTCACTGGAGGTACGACACTGGGTTGGGAAAACATCATAATAATTTGCAAGAAAAAGATTCATCATGTACGATTTATGAATATCTTTCTCGCTTAATGAATACAATGAAACAGTATGTTGCTGAGAAGGTTTTATGATATGTTTGCATAATGTTTGGCCAAAAAAGTCAGTGCATAACAAGAAATAACAAGCCATAGGTCCACAACCCATTATCTCATTAGGCTAGGAAGCTTACAGCAAGTCTCTAAAAAAAATAGTAGCAACAATTTTGACCTGTGTTTAATATAATTATATAAATAATATATAAAACATTTTGAGATTTTCTCACTGATCGATTCGTCTTGGAATCAACTGTGTATTTATATATGAAAAGATATAACACTAAGCTGGGAAAGTTGAACAAATATAAAAATCATACGTTTTTGTGAGTTCTAAAGAAAATCATCAAGCTCAAACTGAAATCAATCTAGAGTGCGACGCTGCAAATGACTAAACGAAATGACAACCCGGGCAAGATCGGGCAGGTTCGACTAGTCTTCTATATATAAAAATATATAAAAATTGTCAAAATTCAATATTAGGGCGAGTTGGGAAGAAACCCAATGCGAAAGCACAATAGTAGTTTGTGAAACAAGTTGCAAAAAGATGATTTTTTAAGCACGAGTTGTACGTTTATCCAACGAGACTTGCCGAGTTGGATAAATACTACGAGTGCTGGAAAAATCGAGTTTTGCAACGAGTTGCACACGCTATTTTTTGCAATGACGAAAATGGACTTTAATTTGATAAATCTGTACCAGAATTGGAGAGCCTAATTTACTCCACATGACCATTCTTCCCAATAAATTATGTTGCTGCAGAGAACAATCAGATTCCATGTTACCGTGCCACATTGCATCGTTCGATAAGCCGTGAAGCGATAGATGTACTTGCCTTTGGAAATTTTTGAGGTCATGTCCATCAAACTATTTCATTTACTACGCGACGCAGAGAATACACCATTTGAACACTTACCCAAGCTAATTCAGCAAAAAGTTGTCATGTAACTACTGTTCTGATGTTGGTTTTTCATTATAGCACCCAAATGAGTGTTATAATGAATATTATGCAACCCATTTGAGTTGCATAATGTTCATTAAAGCACCCATTTCGTTGGTATGGAAAAGTAGGCCGTTTTATCACTCAAAGACGAACTGTAAACCAGATATTATGATCAGGAATTGCAAAAAAAATAATCTAGAGTGCGGTGTCGAAAAAAAATCGAAAAATGACATTTAGAACGCCAACAAACCCGAGCAACGCAGGATACATTCTGCCAGTAATGGATATAAAAGCTTGCACTGGAAAGCATTTTTTTAAGATGAGCATGATTGACCGCCCACGGTTGCTACTCCGTTATTGCCAGGCCAGCTGTAATTACACAGAGAACCAACAGATGATGTTTGGGATTAACATCATCTTCAATGTGTAAGAACTGGTGACCCAAATTCAAGTAATACCAATACCCAAATTCAAGCAATTCAAGCGCCGGCCGTGTCCGAATGCAGGTCAATTAGGGAATGGGTAGGAAACTGTTTACGTGATACTCCCTTGATGGAAGCCGACGAGTCATCTACACTTCCACGAGAAATCACTGGGATGTTGGATATATGGGGTAGGGAGTGTGGCAGGGTTCGTTTTGGTAAACGGTATGCCGGGTGTAGCGTGTAGTTTGATCAAGAGAAAAACACATTCGAACGTGAACTAATTAATTGACTTATGACCGCACAATGCAGAACAACATATGTTGATGATCGCGCGATCGTTCTGCGTACTAAAGGAAAAACGATCGTCCCGCACTTAAGTTTTACTTGCTACACCCGCACAACCCAGAACAACATATTTCGATGATCGCGCGATCATTCTGCATGCTAGAGGAAACACGATCGGACGCGCACTACACAGAAAAAGTAAAACACCGAAAATACACTGAGTACAAACTTTGATTTTTAAACTCTCACTTCTCTTATAAATAATATAAAGGAAACACGACGGAACGCGAACTCGTGCATCTACTATCGAAACTTTTGCATTTCCTCGTCTGTCATTTTTTTTATGAATTCAATATTTTTCTCTTTGAATAGACACTTTTTGGACACATATAACCAACACTTACAACTACTATATTAGACTCATGTAATGTCGAAGTCATCTTATGAGATTTAGAGCCGATTGTTCTACCCTCGCCATCGCCTAAGCGTATGGGTAAGCACCACTCAAGAGATAAGAAGAAATCGGCCTTCAGAGATAAATACTTTCCAAATAAGCGTAATAATAGGAGGCACTTTGATATATATTTCTACGGATTGCTACCATTTCGTGTTCTGAATTCAACGTTTACCTCATAAAACAAAACAAGAAATGTGTAGTGAATCGAATATTTGTAAGATATGGGAGCATCAAATCATTTAAATGAGAAATATATGCGCTATGGAAGTTATTTAAAACATACATAATTCATGAAATGCATCATGGCAAATGCACATAAACTATTAAAAAGAAACAACGTATCTTTAACTTTCAGAACGTCGGCTCCAGGGGCACGTTCACCTCAATTTGGGAGATTTGTGCCATTATCTTTAACTTTAATCCGATGGGCAAAGTGATTGAGTTTGGCCGCACTGAGTTTTTTTTTCTTTTCTTTTTTTTTGACGTTTTAACCCCTAACAGTCATTCACGTCTGAATCGGCCGCACTGAGTTAAAATCAAAGGGATAGTACAAAACAGACTCGGCAATATATTTTCTTTCATATATCTCTTTAAATAGGTAAATGACTATTAATGGCATATGAGTCTTATAAATAAATGAATGAAGAAAAAAGACGACATCAATCGTTTCTAAAATTCGAAAATAAAACGTAACATTTACAAGATTATTTACAATGTAATAATTCTTCACAAAATAAGCGAATACTTTGAAAAGAGTTCAAAACATACCTCATATGTCTTCCCACGCAAAGTAATATATTCGTTCAATTACAGTAGAATAATGATCAAAGTTAGTAAGTTGAAAGGAAGTTGAGAGGAAATTCCAATAGAATTCTAAGATGAAAAGCAGGCCAAGTTCCAGTGGGAATGTAGAGCCATAGAAAGTGTTATTTGAAGAAAAGTTTGGTTTTTAACCAACAATAAGTGGTCTATTTCTCTGCGTTGATTGTTACTATCAATCTCCACCATTTGTTAAACTGTACGAACCGGCGGTGGCGGTGTAATTCCGTGAAATGAGTACCAGGAGAGATCTAAGCAGCAGACATAACAAGCCAGAAGATGCTGTCAACAACACTGCCTATGATTTCATAGTTTATGTAACAACCATTGCACTTTTTTTCTCCTCGTTTGTCGGGTGAAGATCACTGCGTCCAGATTTTAGGACTATTGTGATATACCCTTTTACTGTGAAATACGCAAGTTATCTCAGTAACATGTTTGTCACTGAGATACCTTGGTATCGACTGAACTCAAGACCATCTATTATTGATGAATAGAGATCCTGAGTTACAGTATGTGACTCCCCCATTCTGGCGAGACTAGCTTTATGAAGCCAACCACGTCCTTGGGGGATAAGATCCATATGTCAGCAGGCCCTAAAAAGGGCTTGCTGAGAACTTTGAACCTACGTTGGGTGAGTGCACTGCAATAGCAGAGGATGTGTTCTGATGTTTCTCTCTCCTCGTCACAGAAGCGGCAATTTGAGGTTTGGATTGCTCCGATCTTTTGTAGATGGTATCTGCAGGGGCAGTGTCCAGTTATTAGACCGGTGTAGATGTTGAGATCCCTTTTGTTGAGACCTAATAGTTGTTGGGTTTTCTTGGGGTTAATCGTTACGAGCCTTTTGGATTGGCTCGTATGGGGAAGTGCATTCCAGTTTGATGTGATTTGACTGACCATATATTTGTTCAGTTCCATTCCATTCCATTCCAGCAGAAGGGCTCAGGGCCAATGAACCTTTCATTAGATCCATTCCTGGCTAGCTCATCAGCAATCTCGTTTCCCTCTAGACCCGTATGTCCTGGGATCCAATATAGGTAGACTCGATTGCGTATGGATAAGTTTTTCAAAGCCAGAATGCATTCCCACACTAGCTTTGAGTTACAAGTGTAGTTATTAAGCGACTTAAGTGCCGCTTGGCTGTCAGAGAAAATACATATTTTTGCAAATCTATACTTTCTCCTCAGGCATAATAACACGCATTCTAATATTGCATATATTTCCGCCTGAAATACTGTGGGCCACTGTCCTAAGTGGACAGAAATTTTTTGTTGTAGGGCCATAGATTCCGGATCCTGTCAGATTATTCATTTTCGAACCATCTGTGAAGAAATTTATAGAGCCTGTTGGAACGTTGGTCCACCTCCTTCCCACTCCTGGCGGGAAGGAATGAACACATCGTAAGGTAAGTCATAATTGACTACCGTTTCCATCCAGTCACTACAAATTCCTATTGCGGGATTTATGGCAAATTCATTTAATATGCTGAGGTGACCCTCACTGACCCTGCACTTCCGCATGTATTTCGAATAATTTAGGAACAAACATATTTAACCAATACTTTTTTAACCAAAAACATCATCGAAAAAAGACAATTTTTCTAAAAGCGCAGCAGAAAAAAGACAATTTTTCTAAAAGCGCAGTAGGCGATTATAGTCCTATTCTGTTTCATTTTGGGCAAACGCTTGTTCCCAAGCAGCACGCGCAACATCTATCAAATAGGTGTTTGTTCCTAATAAATTGCATTGAAGACACCGGCAATACATCGAGTCACATTAAAGCCACTTCCCAGTTTCAGAAAATCACAATGTTTCATTTCCGTTTAAATGACGTCGCGATATTCTACCCATCTGACTTCTTGGGTGGTTTAAAATTCGATGTGTTTCATATCAGAAACAAAACAGATAAGTTGCAGAATTAATAACATTTCGGTTGATTGCTGTCACGACAATGTTTCTGATATGTTGCAAATCACTTTGAGCTCAGGCGCTGGTACACACCTGTGCGTGGTGTGTTACGGTGTAAGATCTACCACGGTCACATTGTCAGCTACAGGCAAATCCTGACCCAACGAATACCTTCCCCAATATCCAACTCCGTGGTATTTATGAGGGTTTAGCTGAATCGGGGGCCTCTCGTTAAGTAAGTACTATATCAACACTTCCCTCCTCTCCCAAGTTACGGTGAAGATGGGCGTGGCCAAGAAAAACATGAGTATCACTAGTGTCCGATCTACGAAGTACACCGTAACTATGCTATGCTATGCGATGCTATGCTATGCTATGTTGCAAATCACTTTGAGCTCAGCTGAGCAGTATTTTATTTTTGACAGACCCCTACATGTTCCGTACAATGAAGTTACAAATGACTTTGTTGTTTATGTAGTGCACTTGTAGCAGAATCTCCAAAAAGAATTGTTGGTGTGATGGTTATAGTAGAAGGTTGCACATCTCAAGGTCCATGGTTCGATTCCCGGTTGGTTTTTGTGTTTTTATTTTCATTGTAGCCGCAAGATGTTGCAAATAGGCTCCACCTCTTACGCTTTTTGTGTCACAAAGGAGTTCCAAATACGACGCGTTGTGCATAAGTCAGACCTTTAGTAAGTCACACCACAGTTGTTGTTACTCACTGAGAAACAAGAGATGTTGCTTGGGTTGCGAGTTGAATTTGTCCCGACATTTACAAGAGATTACAAAGTTGTAGTTGTAGACAACATTGTAGTTTTACATTCACTGATTTCATGAGAAATAAATGTTGAACGCATGGTTTTTTGTTTAACTTAAGGGATTTAACGACAATTGTTCCGAATAAAATGAAATAAGGTTTTTTTTTAATCTTTTCATTGTAATATACACATGAATAAAAAATTACGATTTGTAAATTGTAATATTTGCTCAGAAATATTATATAAACGATTTCACGAGAAATTTTATATGTCCCTGCAGTTCCAGCATTTCTGTGTTGATGGAACTTTTCTTTTGTAAATAATAAGGAGAACCAGAAAACGCAATACTTGCATCTTATCTCACAACACACATGTCAATAGAGGTGCTGATGAACACTAGCTTGCATGGTGGCAATGTCTGAAACAATTGTCTCGTATTCACCAAACTTTACAACGATATCAGAAATGCAATTAAAGGTTTATTCCGGAATCTTACTTTAAAATTGATTAAGTTTTTCGAATTGATGTGATCCATTGAAATAAATTGATCGCCTACGGTTTACAACCTTATTATGCCTTTCAATTCCTTCGCTTCATACTTTGCGAGTTTTAATCATTTCTCTTAAACTTCGAAATTCTAATTCACGCAAAAACTAGCAAACCGATTAAAATAAACTAGTGCCCGAATAAACTGCAGCAAGCAACCAACCGTTGTTCACTATTGGTTCCACCGTCTAATCAACTTTCGTTTTCTTGACATCTCATTGTAGGTCATTCTCGTGAATGTGGTGCATCTGAGAGACCCGGTTTGCCCTCTGCCGACGTCTATACTTGCGCAGTATCTGAAGCAAGCGAGTGGACAATTATCATGCTTGAAGGTAAGACTCTGTACTATAAAAAGACACTAAAGCGGAGATCCATGAGACACTTCGTGCGACTAAACCGGTTTAGGTCATAGCGGTATCCGAGACGAAAGAATCTATTCAAAACAAACGTCTATCAGATCAACCACCACTGTACAGTGGTCCTGAATGATATCAGAAACAATTTTTAGTCTTGATGAATTGCGTTATACATAATCTTTATATTGTTGATACAACTTGACTCCAATGTAAGAAATCTATTAATATTTCCATTACAGGTATTGATAACGTTATATTATTACTCCAAATTATAATGTTCTTTTATTCCGAACACAGTTATATTAAATTAAAACGCCCCAAGGTAGTTACGCAATTTTCTGACGAATCAAATTGGTAGCAGAGTTTGAAACTTTATTTTGTGAAAAATTATTTAGTAGCTTTTGATTGATTTTTTGAAGATACTTGATACTTGATAAAATATTGATACTTTTGAAGATTTGTATGTTTTCTACGAAAAAATGTTGATTCCTAATTGCGATGATGGTGGATGATCTCAAGGAAACTTTCTGTCAATTATATATTTGTTATTTTTTTCAAAATATTTTCTTTTATGAAAACATGTGATTTTTTTTAATGGAGAGTTCTGACAGTGTTGTTTGCATTCATTATAATACCAATTCTTACAAGTTTTTTAAGCTAAAATCATTAGTTAAGCATTCTAATCCAACTATTTGTCCCAATTGAGCAAATGTAACTTGAAGTTAAGAAGAAATAACACATAAGCATACATATCAATACCTCTTCATTCTTCCCAAAAAGTGAATTAGTGCAGTAGCCGCAGTTGTCTTATTATTTTATTCAGCAAACCGTAATGTTTAACAAATCGCAAAGCGTCTCTTAAATCGTTTTACCCGACGTCATTAAATGGTAATTTATCTTTTCAAACCACTATGTAATTTGATTCAAGAAACCGTGAACCTATGAAAACGGTTCAACATACCGCAAATAAATTATGCTTACGATATAAGGCCAAGACTAACTCAAAGTAATGATTATTTATGCCTTAAATCAAGTGCAATTAATGCTCACGCTATATCAAGCGTAGTCGTCGAAACTCGTCAATACCCATACGGTAGATGTAAGTCTCAAGCTTATTTGTGTACATAAATGCCAAATGATCTCTCCCAGAACAAACTTTTTTGATTCAAGAGTTCCTATCAATTACATAAAAAAACAAATTTTAGAATTATTGTAAAAAAAAAACCTTGGCATTATACAATTCTGCAAGGTTTTCATACAAAGAATGTAATATTTGTTATAGCTACTGTATTGAAATAACTTGAGTTGTATTAAAATCTTCTGAAATTGTATGAGCCATAATTTTATATAATTTCTGTAAGGTTCTTATGCAAAACTGTATTAAAATATGCCATCCGCTGGTTGGATTTAGAAATCCTATTTTTTATTGTGACTGACTTGACTGTCATCGTTTTCCATTTTTCTAAAACAAATTTCCTATTTTGATTTGCATGACGCATACTGCCTGAAAGCGCATAGTTGTCTCATTTTTGCTGGGTTTCCTATGCATATGGGACAGTTATGCTATTACAGGCAGCATAGTTCAAGTAAAAAAGTTATAATAACTCAAAATTAGCATAACCAATTT